>NW_022900927.1:26778470-26878085 GCF_012274545.1 Fukomys damarensis | reverse complement strand
CCACTGAGCTAAATCCCCGGCCCTTGCTCTTCTTCTTTTTTTTTTTTGTATAATCATTTTATTTATTTTTCTGGCCTAACTACTCTTGCAAATTTTACAAATACAATGTTAACAGAGGTGGTAATAATGCACCTCCTTGTCTTGTCCTTGATTTTAGAGGGAAAGATTTCAGTTTTTCCCATTTAACATGACGTTGGCAGTAAGGTTTTATCAGTTTGAGATAAAGTCCTTCTGTAACTATTTTCTATTTATTGCCTTAATCATGAGGATATTGGATTTTGTCAAAGGCTTTTTCTGAATCTATTAGAATGATAATGTGATTTTTGTCTTTGTTTCTGTTTTGGAGCAGGGTTCCATTCGATTTTGGAGTCAGGATAATGGTAGCTTCCAGGAACGGTATTGGAAGTACTCCTTTTCAATTTGACTGAAATATTTGAGGAACATTGTTGTTAGAACCTGAAGTTTTTGTAGAATTGAGCAGCAAATCCATCCAGACCTGGCCTTTTCTTAGTTGATAGAAAGTCAAATTAAAACAACACTGAAATTTCATTTTACCCCCAAAAGAATGGCTGTCATTAAGAAATCGAATAATATCAAATTTTGCAGAGGAAAAAGGACCAATTTTACACTGATGGTGAGAATGTAAATTCATATAGAGACTCCTCAAAAACTAAAAGTAGAAATTTTATTTGACTTAGCTATTCCCCTTCCATGTATCTGTACCAAAGTGTTAAAGGCTTCATATTACAAAGATACACACAAACTCATAGTTATAGCCGCACAATTCATAAGAGCTAAATCTTGGAAGCAGCCTATATGTCAAACAACGGATGAATGGGTAAAGAAAAGGTGATAATTACACACAATGGAGTACTTCTCTGCCATAAATAAAGACAAACTTGACTCATTTTTAGGAATATCTATGCACCTTGAGACCATAATGTTAAGTAAAATAAATCAGACACACAAACATAAATATCGCATGGTTTCACTTCTAACAGAAACTCCAAGTATAAACAAAGAGCAAAATAAAAGATAGGCAGTAGGAAGTATGGAGATAGATAATTTTTTTCAACTGGAAAGATTTCAAGAAATGAAAGGTGTGGGGAGGGAGAGGAGGGAAAGGGATGAAAAATTGAGATGTGTTACGTACAGGCATGAACTCCACACAAGGAAAGTAAGCACTGTGAATACAGATATGTACAAGAAAATGGAAGAGAATCAGGAGGTGGAGGAGGGGAGAGGGAAGGAAATGACAGGTGATTTAAAAAGAATTTAAGATCTATTATGTACATGTACCAATTCTCCACTGAATTGCAAACATTATATACTGCCAGCATGCACATATTAAAAAAAGAATATACTCATAATTAGGTTCATGTTGAAAAGTATTATTTAGTATTATTATTATTATATTTATTTCCTTGACAGTCTCCTCAGATCTTTCTCTGTGATATGCGAGGCATATTCTGTAATCATACTTGGGTTATAGGCCTCTTTTTAGCTTTGATTTTTATTGTGTAAAAGAAATGCGGGATATCAAAATGTACATTTTCCTGTCATATTCTTTACTTTCTATAGTTCTTTATTTTCTTTGCTATTTCTTTCATTAAAACATAAACTCTAATTCTTTTACTTTGAATCATGTTGACCTTAGTGACTTGCTTGACTAATGGAATGAGACAGATGTTACTTTGTTGGCTATTTACAGCTAGGTCGTAAAGGCCCTTGTAACTTACTGAATCTCTAGGACCACTTGGCCTGCATCCTTGTACTATCATGTCAGGAGCTGACCTACCAGGTGCATAGATCATGTGGAGAGCCCCTAAGAGAGAGAAAGTCTCAGCTCAGCCTAGGGAAATATAGAGGTAAGAAGATTATTTTATTTGACCTATATTTAACTTTGTAAACTAAAACCATAATGAGAAGTTAAAACATTCCTTGGAACACAGAATTGTAAAGCTATACTAGAATTTAAAGTTCTAATTTAGGATTACTATCTAGGATCTTAAAACAACTCTTACTTATAATGTATTTATTCCTCAAAAGTACTTAGCTTACTGACTTGCTTATTTGGGGCAATGAAATGTATGGTATATTTATATATTTACTACATATGTGTAATGTATATGGTGTACATGTACATTACATGTACACCATATACTTTAAAGGTTTTTAACATTTCTTTTACTCATGTCCCTGCTGAGATTAATTCTTGCTGGCCTTGAAATCACTCTGCAGTCCAGGCTGGCCTTGAACTCATGGCAATCCTCCTAAACACTGGGATTACAGGCGTGTGCCACTATGCTCAGCTGAACATTTATGTTTTAAAATTTATCTCTAAATTATTTCTTTTTTCATATATTTTAACATTGCTTTTACTTTACTTTCATTGTACTTTTACCTTCTTTTTTCCTCCTTATTATGAACACATAAAGCAAATCATGGCATTTGAGCAAAAGGAGATAGATTTCCCTTAGTTTTCTATCGGTTGAAACCCTGCTCATGTCTCATGTTCAGTTATCATGCCTCATCCTTCTTCTCCTCACACACATTCATCTGCTGCCAGCTTATCTGCCAGAGCACCTTCAGCCTCCTTATCTCACGTACAAACCTTGTATTTGGGTTCTGCTCCTTCACCTACCCCCATTTAGCTACATGTCTAATCATGAGGAAGGTAATAGCTTGCAGCCAATTTTTTCGGTGAACAAGTAAATCATGTACACATGCAACCTGACAAAGGCGTTCTATCTACAGGAATGATGGAGAGAAATGTACAAGCACCCACCTACACATACAGATGGAGCAGTGGACAATTTCCACATATTACTATCTTCATTTAACAATTTTCCAGACTGTAGCTTGAAGTGCTGGCTTTCAAATTTGGGTTTCTGTCTATTTGGGTAGTCTTTATCTCATCTTTTTACACCCATCAAAAATAGAAAGTAGACTGCTTCCAAGATAGCAGCTTCTCATGACTTGCTTTGTTACGAATAGCTTAAGATACATGGTTTGAGGATAAGAGGATTTGTTGAGAGTTGCTGTGAACAAAGCCTTTACAAAAATATTTATGAGACTTGTGCTACAAAATAATAATTTATGAAGTCAGAATGATATCACAGTGTCATATATGACTAGGGCTAAGTAAATACTTGGCAAAGAGGTTATCCATGTGTATCTCAAATATATATAAAATTACGTACCATAAAACCATCTTTAGATCTCTTTCCTCAGGCTACTCTTGCTACAAACCACTGTTTCAGTCAGGATTCAGGCAAGCTCAGTGATGGAATATACTATCTGGCAGAGTGTAGAAGGAGTTAAAAGCACAATAAGAGTATCTGAAAGACATCAATATGCCTAGCACACGGGGATGAAACTGAACACAAATGTACACTGGGAGTTGAAGTAGGTGAAAAGGTCAAATTTGAAATTCTCCATGAAAGTTTAGCTAATTTTTAGAAAGGCAACAAGTGTGTTAAGGGAAAATAAAAAAATGTGAGAAAATGGAAAATATAGAATTAAAATGTTTGTAAATGGGAAGGCAGGAGGGGGTGAAGGGAGGGTAGGGACAAGGGGAAAAGATGAGAACCAAGACCTGTCATGTAAAGGTACAAGATCCCAGTAATGAATGTAACTGTATTATATACCTAGAATGTTCCAATAAACCCAATTTAAAAAAAAGATTTTAGAGTTTAAAATGCTTCTTTTCATGACACCTCTCTAAAATGAGTTGCAAGTTTCAAGAGCTTTTATGTTGTAACTAGCTTGGTTTAAAATATTTTCTTTATTGAGCTATATGACATAGCTGGATGAAAGTCAAATATAGTTTGGGATTTAACTAATTATTATTAAATATGACTCATAAATTGACCTAAGCAAAATATAAATTGGTATTTTTTTCTTTTTTATAGAAAATATAGGTAATTATTTTGAAAATATGCACAATACATTTGTCAAAACAACTGAAAAGAAGACAACATAACATTGTTGTTTGTTTCCTATTAAAAGGAAGATAGAACTTGCCTCTGTATCAATTTCTAAAAAATCATTCATGAGTAGGAAGGCAGAAATATTCCCTCATTCACTTGAAACAGGATTTTGCAAATAAAGATCAAAGTACCTGAGCCTATCACACTTTTTTCTTTTAGATCACAATGAGTACTTTGAAAGATAAATAAATACTTAGATAAAACTAAGTACAAAAAATGAATTTCCTTGCCTTTCTAAATGCAAACATCTGGATAATCATACTTTTTGTTCATTAAGTTTATTGAATACATTTTAGGTATTCATGATCACATTCATCATTGGGAATTTGTATCTATATATCATATAACTTGGTTTCTGTTTTTCTCCATTCCCCTTACCTCCCATCCACCACTCCAACCCTCCTTATTTACAAAAACTTTGTTTCCATGATTTCCTTCTTTTCTTGTATTTTCTTCTTTTCCTTCTTTCCTTTCCTGTAGCCTGCTCTCCCCACTTTCCCTTCCCCTTTGGACTTTTTCTTCCTATTTCACATTCTGTATTATACATTCGGGGCTCATTTCCACTTTCAGTATCTCACACCAGAGAAATGATTTTGTATCAGTAATCATCTTTCATATCAATATACCCTCATAATGCGTTTTTAAAAAATGAGTGCCTATGTTTTCCAGTAAATAAATCAAAAAGGAAAATATCCCTTTTTCTGTCTGCAAAATAAATCTACAATATGTTCTGGAATAATAACATTTTTCCTGAAACAGTTTAAATTGACTTTTAGTTCATCACTTAATTGACTCAAAGACAATTTTAGACATTATGCAGACTTACCAGAAAACTTTCAAAATAATTAATAGACACATTTAACACAGTCTTAAAATTTATTTTTAATTAATTCCTTCTGTTTCTTATAATACACACAAGCTTTAACTCACATTTTACTCAATGGAATTACTTGCTGATTTGTTCAATACAATTACATTTTCATACTTGACTGATTTGAACACTCATTCAATTTGGTATTTGACACATTTTGATGCAAATTTTTTTGCCAGTACTCATTTATTTGATGTTTGACACCAAAACTAGAAGTTGCTGTTGTAGATTGTCATGTTACTTGCCACATTTTCCAACCAAACCAATTTGCTTGGTACTCTTTGACTTTGGTACTTGTCACACATCTCCAAATCAATGAATGAGGAGTGTTGAGGTGTCCCTGGATTTCATATAGAAAAGGATATAATGGCCTTAAATAACAAATGTTTTGGAGCAGCTTTAATATATCAAACACTGGGCTGATTATCAAGAAAGGAAAAAATTCTATCAGTCTAGAATTTAACAAAAGTTTTCTAAAATGAAGTGGGGTTTGTGTATGTAGTGTCACTAGCATATTATAATTTGCATGAGTCATTTCTTTACATATTTATATTCTGCTAATCCATCTATATTTCTAAAAGTTCATCTACATTAAAAATATTTGTAAATACTTTTACAAATATTGAAGGGGTTGAAGGGAGGGCAGGGGCAAGGGGACAAAATGAGAACCAAGACCTGTTGTGTAAAGGTTCAAGATCCCAATAATGAATGTAACTGTACTCTACACCTAAAATGTACCAATAAATTCAATTAAAAATATTTGAGTTCTTATTCACAAATACCTCATACTTATCAGTTTGATAGATATGGCTCTGGACAAAAATATAACTTTTGGTTCATTGTCTTTCTCTAAAAATTTTCTTCTACCAGCATCTTAACAGTCCTGAGTGTCATGGGACTAAAATCATATTTGATTTCTCATTCCGTCCTTTAACCTTGTTATTCAGTCCATCACTCCTGTCACCTTGCCTTTGGAGCATTGCTGAGGTGAACTCATTAGTCACACTGCCACAGTCTTTATCTAGAATTCATTTACCTTGTGCCAGGTAAATGAGACAGCCTTCAAGAGCCCTGTCTTCGTCCTCTCTCCTACCCAATTCATTGAACCCTCAGCGTCTGATACTATTTCCCTCCGAGCAGCATGACCTTCTTTCTCATTATCTCAGAGTAGTTGCCTGTTCTGTCTCAAGTCTAATCTTTTGATCCTTGCCTTCAAGGTCCTTGACCTTTAAGTCCACTATTACCTTTTTCACACTTACACGGTCAGCTCTTTCCAGAGAGATTGATGTGAAAACATCTTGGCATCTAACCTACTTAGTACAGTATTTAGCTGTTCTTCTTTAGCAATTGCCTTCTATTAGACTCTATTATCTTGTATCATTTCTTTTTGCCCTTCAAAAATTTTCTGCAGGCTGAATTTCTTCTTATTTTTCTCTCCCAAAAGTTGGTATAATTTAATAATTAATGTTCAAGTTTTTATTTTATGGGTCCCTTAAGAGTTAATCACTGAAATTATTTTACATATATTGAAGAAACATATCAATAAATGGTGATGTTACTAGCATGGAAAATATAATCAGATTGCTCATATTCTAAACAACTACTCACCTTGTGCCACAAAATTATTATTTTTTTCTTTTTATTGATTTTATTGATACTTTTTAAGTATACAGAACAGTTACATTCATCATTGGGATCTTGTTTCTTAATGTGACAGATCCTGGTTCTCATTTTTCCCTGTATCTCTGCCCTCCTTTCACCCCCTCTACCCTCTCCTATTTACAAAGACTTTGTTTCCATTTATTCCTTTTCTCATATGTTTTCTTTTCCCTTATTTCCTTTCCCCTACTTTTCCCAATTCCCCTACATCTTTAGCCCTTTTCTTCCTATTTCACATTGTCAGTTAGAAATTTTGGATCTTATTTACACTTTTAGTTTTTCATACCAGACAAAACAATTGGTATTTACACATGTGTGTCTTATTTATTTCACTTAGGAGTATAACCTCAATATGCATCCATTTTCCTATGAATGACTCTAGCTTCTCATTCTTTATGGCTGAGTAGTATTCCATTTTATAGAAAAAAAACACATCTTCTTTATCTAGTCTCCAACTGATGGGCAGCTGAGCTGTTTCCAAGTTTTAGCTGTTACAAACTGTGCCACTATAAACACGGGATGTGCGCAAAATTATTTTTTAAGGCCCCTTCTACCTCTAATCTGGGTCCATATCCTAATAACATTTGAATAGTTTTGTGTGTGTGTGTGTGTGTGTGTGTGTGTAACTTCTTTACTTTTAGGTCTTCATTGCTAATCTATTATCTGAAGTTATTCATATATCTTGGTAGGTAATGAATTTGTAGAGCTCCTTAGTTTTGGTGTAAACTTTCAGGCCTCGAGTGAACAGTGAACAGTGGGCTGAGTACATTCTATTGGCTACATTGCTTCTGGTCATCTGTATCATATTTGCCATCATGGCTTGGTTCTATACTTACGTGAATGCAGCAGAAGTTGAAGCTCAGTGTGATGAGGAGAAAAGAAAAGGAATACGTGAAGGAGTGACCTGTATCCCATGTCGGAGTTGGTCTCACAGACAAAGATGTGAAGCTCAGGAAGCACATGGAAAGTGGGCTGAGCCAGCTTGTGCCTTGAACTTTGTCTCCAGTGGCCGGACACTCCGCTGGGTGGCCCTTGATGGGAGAGCTTGGGAATTGTGAACTAAACCCAGAAATCTACTTTCTAAGGAGCCAGCAATGAGTCAAAAATTCTAGAGGAAGTCTTTTCTTGTGTGTGTGTAAGTTTTATGTAACCCCTTTCCCTTTTTAACAGAGAGTGTACCTTGCATTTAACTCCTCTCTTGTTACACAAATTGAATTAGTTTGGACTAACTTAATCTGAAAGGATAACAGAGTTCCATATTTTTTTCTAAAACTCTATGAGAAAAATGTTAAATGAGGAGAAGCTAATGCCAAAGGTGAATTTGCAGTTATATAATAAATGCTAGCTAGTTTTAACTGATAACTTTTTGTTTTTCTAATCCGTCTTTTTAATTATGTAAAACTCAAAAGACACTTCAAACGAAAGCCAGCAATGATGTTTAAAGTTTCAATGATGTGAGATAAATTACTGTTCCCATATATATATATATATTTACTATATTTCAGATAAGCACATGAAATTAAATACGATCTTTAAAGGTACACATTCTGTAGTAGTGTTTTTCAGAGATGCTAAGTGTACAGAACACTATGTAGAGGCTCTCTGGCCTACTTTTGGCCTATTTTTATACGTTATTTTTAAAATGCAAGTATAATTCAGATTCTCTAAAACTGGTATAGCTTGTGTTGCATATTAAACGTCAGTCTCCATTAAACTTGAACATTTCTTTTAGCAACCCATCATTCCTTCACCTTAGCTTCTGATTTTAGGTTTCTAAAGCAGCTTAGAAATTGAATAAAGCACCCTTTCATTTTCTCTGTAGTGTAAGGTGTTCATGCAGTCTGAAGCAAAACTTGAGAAATGTTCTTCCCAAGGAATTGTATGTTCTTGAGGAACTGGCTATGAATAGCTGAGCCAGTGTTTTGAATAATAATGAGGCCAATAAGAAAAATAACTGCAATTTATCACTCACTTTCTCTACATAGCTGGCCTTTCATTGACAGTGTATAATGAAGGTTTCTGGAATGGCTCTATGTACTTTCCTCAGATTACAACATTTAATCCTTATAAAACTACTAATGAGACCATTTAACAGGCAAAGAGACTGCAGTGTTGAAAGGTTAAATAACAGAAAAGATTACAATGGAAGTAGTAAGTGCTAAAACCAGTTTTATCTGATTCTGAATCCTGGTTCATAAAATGTATACTAGAAAGCCAAAATATTGAACTTTTCTGGACAAGATGAATAGGGAAAATTATTGGAGTTTATTGCTACTGGAAATTTTAAGCACTTGATAATAGTATCTGAGTGGCATAGTAATAAATATTCATCTTGGAAATGTTACAAGACAAAATTACTACAAATCTAGATTTGTAGATTTCAGTTGGCTTTATTTGCATTTCTAGAATCAGGCTGCAGTCCAGATCAAATCTAGTTCAGCAAATTTTGCACTCTGTAGATGAGCACATTTATGTATAGCCAAAGAAAAGGAAGTGACAAACAGAAAAAGAAAGTGAAATTCATAGCTCCTTTGGTTTCAGCTTTCATCTGTCATATCTGAACAGGTTTGAACAATTCCTATTTGTGATTGGATAAGACTCAGCTACTTGTTTAAGAGTAGGTTACAGTCTGTTTACACATCAAGTTAGGTTACAGAAAAAACTTTTTGCCAAAATTAAAACACATATGGAGCAGGCCTTTAGGCAGATTTTATCCAATTTAAAAGGAATAATTACAGTTTGAGGCAGGGAGAAAACAGCAGAACAAAATAAAACTAAACAGATGAGTTAATTTGTCATCTACTTAGGGATTAGACTATCATTTATGTTGACATATTTATGCAAAAAAAGACTAAAAGTATATGAAGTTTCACTAAGAATGTCTGTTTCTGTCATGAGAATAAACATATTCACTGCTTCTTTAAAATGAATTTATTTCCACCAAATATTGCATACCTAGTCACATCTTGTAAAATGATTGACTGACAATGATGATGTCTACAAATACAAATCAAAATGTGAGAAATTTTTATATCCATGAGAGCTGTTTACTAAACATTTGCTGTCAAGAATATTGATTTAATAATCTATGTTCTGAATTACTTGGATGGATGTATTTTAAAAACTTAGCAAAACTATCACATTTAATATGCATCTCATAAGAATGACTGAGTGGAGGTAAAGGAAAAGGAGTAAAAATATTTATCCCAGTGTTACATTTTATATTCTGTAATGGGAAATGAAACTAACCATTAAATTTAATTAGCAGTCTTTCTAATATACTCTACAAGAGTCAATTATTATGTGACCTATGTACAAATAAAGCACAACTTTTACATTGTTTCATTCTGCAATGGCAAATTTCTAAAATGAATCAGAATCTACATGTGTGGAATTAGTGATTCTGTATTCTTTGACTCTGAAGCATAAAGGTGATATGGGAGAAAATTATTCTCAGGCTTGAAATTGATAATCACTTTTTTCATTCCATCTCCTTAAAGTACTCATTTATTCACACATGAACAAAAAAATCATATTCTTTCAAATATTACATCATTTATCACAAAAATTTGACTTGAGTTGGACTTACATTGTTTACTTGGGCACTGTTTATATTGCTATCTAGCTGAATAAGAATTTTCAAGTCATAATTGATAATCCTATATGATTCCTTGATAAAATAAACATTGATTGCGATAAAAGTTTATCCTGTACAATTCCTTTAAAATTAATTTAATTTAATTTTATTTTATTTGTCATTGAGTTTATTGGTACTTTTAAAGTATACAGTACAGTTACATTCATCATTGGGATCTTGTACCTTTACATGACAGATCTTGGTTCTCATTTTTCCCCATATCCCCGCCCTCCTTTCACCCCCTGTACCCTCCCCTATTTACAGAGATTTTGTTTCCATTTTTTCCTTTTCTAATATTTTTTCTTTTCCCTTATTTCCTTTCCCCTACCCTTCCAGCTTCCCCTACACCTTTAGCCATTTTCTTCCTATTTCACATTATAAATTTTTAATCTAATTTTCATTTTTAGTTTTTCATACCAGACAAAACAATTGGTATTTACACATGTGTGTCTTACTAATTTCACTTAGGAGTATAACCTCAAAATGCATCCATTTTCCTATGAATGACTCTAGCTTCTCATTCTTTATGGCTGAGTAGTATTCCATTTTATAGAAAAACCACATATTCTTTATCTAGTCTCCAACTGATGGGCAACTGGGTTGTTTCCAAATTTTAGCTATTACAAACTGTGCTGCTATAAACATGGTTGTTTATATATCACTGTGGTATGATTCTTTAATTATTTTGGAAAGATACACAGCAGAGGCATGGCTGGGTCAAATGGAACCTCTAATCCTAGTTCTTTTTTTATGGGGTACAGTGTGGCATTTTAATGCACGTTTTTAATGTGTAATGCTTATTTCAGAGTAAGTGGAATACCTATAATCTCAGACACACTGTAGATAATTTTGTTGCGTTTGGGAACATTCAAAATCTTCTGTACTATTTTGAGGTATTTCAGTTAGTTATTACCATCCACAGTCATCCTACTGTCCTGTAGAACACAAGAAGTTATACCTGCTGCCCAACTAACCTCCGTACCCGGTAACTATCATCCTAGTTCTTTGAGGTATCTCCATATTGATTTCCACAGTGGTTGCATCAGTCTGCACTCCCACCAACAATGGAGAAAGGTTCCTTTCTACCCACTTGCCTGCAAACATTTGTTATTGATTGATTTTTTTAATAGCAGCCATTCTTTGTGGGGTGAGGTGGAATCTCAGTGTTGTTTTCATCTGCACCTCTCGAATGACCAGTAGTGTGGAATATTTTTTTCATATATTTACTTGCTGCTTTTACTTCTTTGTCTGAGAAGCATCTTTTCATTTTGGATGCCCATTTTTTAATCAGGTCTTTATATTTGGGGGGGTGTTTTTTTGAGTCCTTTATGTATTCTAGATAATAGACCTTTGTCTGAGGAGCAGCTGGTAAAATTTTTCCCACATTGTAGGTTGTATCTTAGCTCTGTTGGTGGTTTCTTCTGAAGTGCAGAAGCTTTTTAATAAGATGAGGTCCCATTTGTTGATTCTTTGTGCTGGTTCCCGTGCTACTGAGGATTTGTTCATAAAGTTTTTTCCTATGCCAATGTCTTGGAGGGTTCTACCTAACATATCTTCCAGCAAGTTTAGTGTTTGTTTTAATATTTAGTCCTTTAACACACTTGGATTTTAGTTTAATGCATGGTGAAAGATAAGGGTCTGGTTTTAATCTTCAGCAGGTTGAAATCCAGTTTATGCAACACCATTTATTAAAGAGGATATCTTTCCTCCAGTGGGGATTGTCAGCTCCTTTGCCAAAGATGAGGTAGCTGAGTGTATCTGGAGCTGTTTCTGTGTCTTCCAATTTATTCCACTGATCCTCAGGTCTTTTTCTTTGCCAGTACCATGCTTTTTTATCACAGTGGCTTTGTAGTATAGTTTCAAACTGGGTATTGTGATACCCCATATCTCTGTTGCTTAGAATTGCTTTTGCTATTTTAGGTCTCTTCTGGTTCTAAATAAATTTTTGGATTATTTTCTCTTATTCTGTAAAATATACTGTTGGAATTTCAATCAGCATTGCATTGAATCTCTATAGCAGTTTTTGGTAGCATGGCCATTTTCACTATGTTGATTCTTCCTACCCAGCAACAGGGGATAGCTTTCTAGTTCCTTAAATCCTCTTCCACCTCTTTATTTTTTTTCTGAGTGCTGTCATTTTCAGTGTAGAGGTCTTTTGCTTCCTTCATTAGATTGATTCCTAGATATTTCATGTTTTGGATGTTATTGTGAAAGGATTTGTTTCCCTAATTTCTTTTTAGTAAGTCTGTTATTTATGTGCAAGAAGGCTATTGACTTTTTAGTGTTTACCTTGTTTCCAGGTACTGTACCAAATTTGTCAATTAAGTTTAGAAGCCTTTTGGCAGGTTTTTTTGGGGTTCTTCTATGTAGAATATCATCTTCAGCAAATAATAACACTTTAACTTCTTCATTTCCTACTGTTATTGCTTTTATTTCTTTCTCATGTCTAATTTCTGTGGCTAATATTTCCAGAACTATTTTTAACAGGAGTGGCTATAGTGGGCATCTGTGTCTTGTTCCTGATTTTAGCATAAAGGTTTTCAGATTTTGGACTTTTAATTGATGTTGGCTGTTGGTTTTTCATAGATAGCCTTTATCAAGTTGAGCTAAAGACCATCTATTCCAATTTTCTGAAGGTTTTTTTTTTTTAAATCATGAATGGTTGCTGAATTTTGGTGAATGCTTTTTCTGCATCTATTGAGGTAATCATATGGTTTTGGTCCTTGACTCTTTTAGTATAGTATACTACATTTATTGATTTACATATATTGGATCATCCTTGCATCCCTGGAATAAATCCAACTTGGTCAGGGTGTATGATCAGATACCCTCTGTATTCTGTTTGACAATATCTTGTTGAGGATTTTGTGTCTATGTTTATTAAGGAGATTGGCCTGTAATTGTCTTTTTGGTTGGGTCTTTTCCTGGTTTTGGAATCAAAGAAACAGTTGCTTCCAGGAATGAAATTGGAAGTATTGCTACCCTTTAAATTTCACTGAAGAGTTTCAAGAGTAGTGGCAGTAGTTCTTCTCTAAATATCTTGTAGAATTCAGCAGTGACACCATCAGGACCTGGGCTTTTCTTAGTTAGTAGATTTTTAATTATGTTTTCCATTTCACTGATTGTAATTGGGGTGTTTAAATTTTTTATCTTTTTCATTCAACTTTGGTATTCATAAGTATCAAATAATCTGTCCATTTCTTCTGTGTTTTCTATTTTAGTAGAGCAGGTTCTAGAAGTTGGTATTGATGATCATTTGGATTTCTGCTGGATGTGTTCTGTCTTCACCTTTTTCATGATTAATTTAATGGATCTGAGCCTTTCCTTTCCTTTTTCTGACAAGGTTGGCTACGGGTTTATTGATTTTATTTATTCTTTTGAAAAAACAATTCATCAATTCTTTGATTTTTTATATTGTTCTCTTAATTTCTATTGCATTGATTTCTGCTCTGCTCTTTATAATTTCCTCCCTTATATGAGCTTTGGGTATCTCTTGCTCTTCTTTTTCTAGAAGCCTAAGATTCATCATTAGGTTGTTTATTTAAGCTCACTCTCTGTTTTCCTAGTGTGGGCATTCACTGCTATGAAGTTTGCATGTAGAACTGCTTTCATTGTGTCCCATAAAGTCCTGTATGTGTTATTGGCATTATCATTTATTTGTAAAAACTATCTAATTTCTTCCTTAATTTCCTCTGTGACCTATTGATTGTTCAGGAGAGTGTTTTTCAATTTCCAGGTGTTTGTGAAGTTCTTATGGATTATTTTGTATTGATTTCCAGCTTAATTGCACTATGGTCTGATAATATACACAGGATAACTTTGAGTCCTTTGAATTTATTTAAACATGTTCTATGAGCTAGTATGTTGTCTGTTTTGGAGAATGACCCATGTGCAGATGAAAATAATATATATTCTGATTTTGTGGGTTGGAACACTGTGTAGATGTTTATTAAGTCCAGTTTTTCAAAAGCTTGGTTCACTTCTAGTATTTCATTGTTGACTTTTTATCTGGATGATCTGTCTATTTGTGATAGTGGGGTATTTAGGTCCCCACTATAATTATATTAGTGTGTATTTGGTTTTTCATGTCCCTTAATATTTGTTTTTTTATTAGTTGGTGGCATTAGTATTTGGTGCATATATAGTTATGATTGTCATCTCTTCCTCTTGGATTGTTCCCTTTCCAAAAATGCAGTGATGTTCTCTGTCTCTCTTAATTAGTTTTAGTTTGAAATTCACTTTGTCTGTGAATAAGCAACCCCCTGCTTTTTTCTGGGCTTCTGTCACATAGAGAACTGTTTTCCATCCTTCTACTTTCAGTGTCTGAGTTTCTTTTTGAACTAAGTGTGTTTCTTGTATACAACATATTGTTGGATTTTGCTTCTTAATTCATTCTGCCATTCTATTTCTTTTGATTGGTGGTTATAACTGATATGTATTGACTTATCACTGTCATATTATTGTCCTCTTGTTAGCACTTTTTAATTTTTCCCTCTCTCCCTTTAGCTTCTTGCTTTGCCTAATTGATTTGCATGTTGGGCCTCATAGCATTGTGACCTTCATTGTCATTTTTTAGGATACTGTTTAGAATTATTTGTAGTGCTGGTTTGGTATTCATGGAGTTTCTCAGGTGTTCTTTGTCATGGAAATAACTTATTTCCCATCCATTTTTAAAAGAGAGTTTTGCAGGATACATCAGTCTAGGTTGGAGGTTGTTTCCATTTAGGGCTTGAAATACCTCACTCTAGGATCTCCTTGACCTGAGGGTTTGTGTTGAAAAGTCTTTGTTTCTTTCCTTTAACTGCTTGTAGTATTTTGTTCTTCTGTTAGGTTTCTGGGATCTTGACTATTAAATGTCTAGTGTAGTTTTTTTTTTAATCATGATTAATTGAAGTCCTATATCCCTCACTTATCTGTATGTCAAATTCTTCTCTGTTTGGGAAGTTTTCTGTCATTAATTCTGTGAACTGTTTTTTAAGTCATTTATACTTTCTCCTGCTACTTCATGGATTCCCATCAGTCTTATGTTGTTCTTCTTTGCATCACCGAGGAGTTGTTGGATTGATTTCTCATGATACCTTATTGTTTTTAAGAGGTGTCTATTTTCATAGTCAATAACTGCAATCCTATCTTCTAAATCTGAAATTATTTCTTCACAATTCATTCATTCTGCTGCAAATGCTTTCAATAGTTTTAATTTTTTTTTTTTTTTTTGGTACTCGGGATCAAACTCAGTACCTTGTGCTTGTGAGGTAGTGTGGCACCACTGAACTAAGTCCCCAGCCCCTCAGTAGAGGTTTTAATCTCCTGGATATCTGTTTGAATCTGTTTCATCGATTCCATTTGTTTTCTATGTTCAGCATTCATGGTTTCCATTTCTTTCCTATGCTGGGCATTCATGACTTTTCTCATGGTCTTGAACTCATCTATTTCTTTGTCTGTTTCTGTTCTAGAGTCTCTAATCATATCTTTCATTTTGCTCACCATCTTTGTAGTTATCTGGAAAATTATTTCTATTTTGAATTTTTCTAGAGCCTGATTTATCTGTTTTGTGACTTCCTATGCTATGAGTTCATGGTGTCCTGGTGGTTGATTGTTGGACTTTTCCACTTCATTACCCTTAGAGTTTGCCATTGGTAAACTGGAAGTTTGTATTTGTGCCTTGCTTAAGTGTTTTTTCATTTTTATTTTTGCTGTTGGGCTGTCCTTGGTTTAATTCCTGGATTAGTACTTTGATTTTCCTGATATAGCTGCTCTTTAGATTTTGATTCTCTAATGACTCAGAAACACTCTCATTTTCATATCAGAAAGGACAACTCATTAAATCAATCACAAGCCTTTAGCCCACTTGATATGATCAGCAACATAATAGCATCAAGCACAGTTTAGAATTTCACCATTTTTGGTAGTTATTACTCTATCACCTTTAACCATGTGAGTTAAATTAAAGTTGAGGAACAGCCGAAAATATGTTTATAATGAATAAACTCTTCAATATAGCAAATGTACCCTTTTGGATGGGTACTTAGAAGGAGTTCAAAGGAGAGGAATAGATAGGTAAAAGAATGGGAGAATGTTTCAAGTGAAGCCAGAGGACACAGGATGATCATGCAAACTCTAGGAAACCATTGAAGACAAGAAGGAAAGACAAAGTGCAAGAAGAAACATGAGAATAAAACAACTTAACAGTAGTAGGGAAGCTATAAATTATACTTACTTTCCTTTGAAACTAATGACAGTCAAGTGAAGGAAAAAGAGAGAAGAAAAGAAAAAGAAAGAAGAGATCAGGATTAGGGCAGGAAAAGGAACAAAAACAGAGATGAAGAATAATGTGGGGGAGAAAGAGTTTGAATGGGAAAAAGAAGAAAGAAAAAAGGAAGAATTTGCAGAATGGGAAAAATAAAATTTTAAAAATTAAAATTAAAAATAAGATGAAAAGAAAGAAAAAAAATTGAAGAGCCTCTTTCAGGGTATATCTCTGCTGTCAAAGTAGATGATGTGGGCATCAATGTCCAGAACTGCACTAATTAATCTCAGCTAGTCAATGGCAGACTCCTGAGATTCAGGCTGAATTATGGCTGCAAGGCTCAAGTTGAGCTCCCTGAATTCTTGCAGGATTGAACTCTGCAAGATTCTTCTGCAGTTCCAGCTGCCCTTCTGCTGAAGATAGTCCACATTCTGATGGAAGGTGGTGATCCCTCCAACTTACCAACTATGGATGTCTGATGTATCTTTACTGCCTTTATTTGTTGTTCATTTCTGTTCTATCTTCTGGAGCTCAGTACAATGTCATTTATGACCACCTGTGCCTATGCAGTATGGATCCATGTACAGACAAAACTAAGAGGCCCAAAAGCATGGGTGGGGGAGGAGGGATGTTACAGAGGCACCTGTGCAACTGGGCAGTCCTCTGCTTTGATGAAGGTCTGGGGTGGGGGAGCAATGAGTTCCTCATTCAGCTGGGCAGACCTCACCAGTCTGTTCCAATGAAGGCCTGGAGCACTGAAGGTGAGAAAGCAACAAGCTCCCCATGTGGCTGGGTGGTCCTCACTGGTCTCTGCACTTCTTAAAAGAAAGGAAGGGACTTTAAAAATCACACCATATCAATTTGAGTATGATGCAGGAACATGGGGGAACAAACTGAAACAGCATCCTATAGAAAAGCTAGAGTAATTTGGGTGAGAAAATTAATACAGTAGTATTGGATTATAATACATACTATGAAAAACACACTATGAGTTAATGCTGAGAGAAATATATAATTGAATGAATTACTAGGGGAGAGACAAACCAACAAATCTCTAGTGCAAAATAATTCTAAATAAACTATGTAGATAATCCATTTAACAGAGTGTGAGTATAACTTCCCCTCTTCTTACATCTGGTGTGTGCATAGTGAGATCTTTTCTAAAGAGTGTAGAATTGTAAGATAGGGAGAAATATCTTTGCAGCACAGAACTGGACAAACAGTACTTTGGCCAGATATCAAGGTCAACATCAACAGTCATAAATCATCTTGATAGTATATGTACCCTTGACATGTTATAATGAAAGTGGCACTGTGTGTCTGTGATCTTCTTCCCCCAAACCCATTGCCCCAGTCTAATAATGAGAAAAAGTCAGAGAAATTCCACTAGAGGAGCATGTATAATGTAAGATCCAATGCTCCTCAAAACAGTCAGGGTCAAAAAAACAATAAGTCTGAGAAATGTTAACAGTCAAAAAGAGCCTAAAGAACTGAATACGCTATCACACTCTTCACCGAAACTTGGATTTGTGAAAGGAAATCTGAATAAACTATAAAATTTACTTAATGACATTACATCATTATTGGTTCATCAATGGCAAGTAATGTGCCATACTTTTATAAAATGCTGTTAAGAAGACACACTATATGCAGGAAGAGAGTATACACAAACCAATTATGTGTATTCTGTAACATGAAAGCAATCTAAAACATGAAGTAAAAATGTTTTACTCCATAAAATGATGCTGATATTTAATTCAAACACTTTTTTGGCTTTTGCCTTTTTATAATCTTACATTTCTGTCACTTAAGTAAAGAAAACCATTTTTTAATCAATATGAATTTATTTATTTATTTTTTAATCAATATGAATTTATACTTAAGAACATCAGAATTTGAAGAGACCTTACATATCTTTTATGTAAAACAAAGCCTCTCCATATGATTATATTCTTAGCTTTCATTAGATTCTTAAAAGATTGCACAGCTATAAACTGTTAGGAACTATTTAATTAGCCACTATTCCTAAAATTCAATTTTATATTTTTCTTAAATGAGTTATTAACTAACCTAAAATTGAATAAAAGCATATTCTATAAAATTTATGATCACTTCCATTCATTGTAAATTAGTATGAAGTAATATTAGTTTGTTTGGTTTTTTCATGGAGCAAAGCTGTTTTTCTGAGAAAACAATAGTAGTAAATGGCATTGATATGTTTACTTGGAATTGGTGCAGGTATGAAAAATGAAATTTTCTTCCTCTCTCTAAGGACATCAATTGGAAGAAAGTAAATAAATAGAGATAGTACACTCTTCAGAATATCTCACTAACTGAAATATTGAAGTTGAGATTTGTATAGCTTATATCTAGATGCACCACCCAGTCTTATGTACTCATAGATGGGGCTTTTTGAGCTGGCTGGATCTGGGGCATGTGACACTGGAATTTAGAGTGTGTGATACTAAATTAGTCCCCTGATTGGAATCAGAATAGTTCTGGGTGTGGATAATGGAAGCACCACCCTGAATGTGGGTGGCACTAATCAATAGACTTACAGCCTCTATAAATATCCAGGAAGAGAGGGAAGGCAGGCTTGCTGCTGTTGCTTGCTGCTTTTCTGTATTTCTTCTACCTTCCACACCATAAATTGTTGTTTTTCCTCTGTGATGCCCCTTTGTCATGCCGCCCTGCCTTGAAGCCAGCCAGCCGTGGAATGAAAGCCCTACGAATCATGAGTCAAAATAAACCTTTTCTCCTTTAACTTGTGTTTGTTGCCTACTTTTATCTCAGCAATGAGAAAAGTAACTAGGACAGCAAAATGAGGAGGAAATATGTGTGTGTGTTTGTGTGTGTGTGCGTGTGTGTGTGTGTGTGAGAGAGAGAGAGAAAGAGAGAGAGAGAGAGAGAGAGAGAGAGAGAGAGAGAATAGACACAGTTATACTATACATAAAATACTGACTGAAAATTTTCTAGGACAAGATAGAAAAGCCAATACTATTTGTATTGCTCTGGAAAATACTTTTTATTTTCATAAAGCCTCAGCACAAAGCAGCCATTATGACAGGTGAAAACAATTGGAAATTTTGCTGAATGAATAGCATACAATGTGTAACAACAAAGTCTACAAACCATATTCTACAAATATAATTATTGTAATGTAACTGTCAGACATTCTTTTTAAGTCATCTCATTTTAGAAATAAGTACTAATAAAAATATACAATGAATGTTTAAGTTTTTAAAAATTACATTAAAAGACATATTGTCATTAATTCCCTTTAAAATACTCTCTCTTACTTCAAAATACTTATCTATCATTTTTGATGCTTTCTGGAGCATCCTAGGAATCTTCTCTTTGGCTTTACATTATGTGCTAAAAAACACAATGATCATGCTGCCAAGTGCATCTAATGGAAAGTCAGCCTCATAAAAACATTACAGAGTCTCTTCACTCATCTTCTTGCACCATGCAATTTCTGGCTCTATCCAAAGTCAAAATGACTATGAGAGTTACTTTTTAATCTATTCAAGTCATCCAGGCAGCCACAATAGCACAACTCACCAAACAGGACTTCCAGAACTTCAGAATGATAGGACAAGGTGTACTTTGAGGGAAGTTAACAGTAATGTGTCTTTTATTGTAGGAAAAATTTTGAACTAAACATTCGTTGTGTTTGTCAATCACACTGCATTGTATGCATTAAAGTGCCAAAATTTATATATTCAAATTCATCACAGTAATGTGTGAGTCAATATTCAGGGGAATTTAGTTACAATCTGCCACAAGAACATGGTGCAGAACCAAAGGTATATGAGTACTTAAAACTTTCAAGTCTGTATCTTCCTGGAGAAAAACTACTTTGAGCCTCATATCCCTGAAATGTTCCCTTTGGGTTCCTAAGATTCTTGCTAAGTCAAAGGGACATTGTAAAAAGACAGGGCAGGAATATCTTGGTAAGAATTATATGAGAACCCTGGGAACTAGGCAAACAAGTGCTACCTATAGAAACTGCCTTCTTGCCCATATGCTAACTCAGCTCTTTCCTGGAAAACTGGTTATATAATAGAGCAAAGCAAGTTAATAATGTTATTGCTATGTAATTTAAATCTTCTCTCAATACTGAAGTGTGAAAGTGGGTACTACAGAGTGGGGCAGTCCTACTGGCTGCTACTGGATCCTCTCAGTTCTAGCAGGCAAATTTCTTGTAGGCTTGGTACACAGCAGACATCCTGGCACTTCCTGTCTAGCTCTGTATCCCTAGATCCTGGAAAGTTCCTTTATAACCTGTCACTCTCAGATTTTCTAATAATTTGTTTTCCTAGTCTGCCACAGCTGAACTTCCCAAGCACATGCTGGAATCTTTCTTGGCTACCTACTGCCATTGGACTTTTTTTCCACTAGTAAGTTTCAATTAACCGTATCCTTTCCTGTTATACTTAGAGTAATCTGTCTTTCCATTGCTGAGTTTAAGTACCAAAAACCTACCGATTAAAAGAGAAAATGGTTAACTTTAGCTCACACATTCAGAGGATTCATTCTGTGGTCAGCTGGTTCCATAGGAGGAATTTCGTGATTGAAGAGCATGGAGGAGAAATGCTGTTTAGTCTACGGTGGCTGGGAAGCAAAGTAGGAGAAGAGTTGCAGAGAAGTGGTGAGGGACCAGAGACAGACCCTAAGGTCTCCTCTTTATAACCCACTTATCCACATTCAGAAATGTGCTTTACTTATCTCTTGGGCAGATCCCATGCCAATCAAGTTGACAGTCCACTTTAACCATCACAATACTTTAATAAACCTTACCTTTCACAAGCCACTTCCAGGAATTTTCTTCCACCTCTTGGCAAGGTATTCCACTATACAAAGATACCTGGGCTATGGACTAGACAATATTATATATGTTATGTTAAACATTCAATGATGAATATTCAAATTGTTTTAAAGTTTGTTTCAGTAAAAGACACATCACTGCTAATCCCCCTCAAAATAGTCTCCCTCTCTTTGGCCTGCTTATTCCATTGTTCTTGACACTTTTTGCAGCATTTCTGAAAGTCCTCTTTCATGAGTATACTTAGTTGTTATTCTGGTTGCCTTAATGCCAAAAATCAATTTAAAAAAATTGCATTTCATAGTCATTTTGACTGGGTAAAAGAGAGAAAAGACAGGGTATGAAGTTTATTGAACAAGATGAATCAGGACACATTGCAATATTTTTATTTCACAGAAATTACAGTAAACAATTGATCAAAAGAATGATCATAAAATATGATGAGTTTAAATTTAAAGATTTATTGTAGTACAAGACAGATTGCCATGATTAGTCCTTAGCATTCTGAAAATGCTCCCACTCACTTTAAACACACATAGCTCCTACAAATCTTTTATTGTAATAGGAATTTCAAATTTTCAATACTGCACTGTATACCTAAAATGCACTGATACACTCATTGAGAAAAAAATACAAATAAAAAGTAAGGCATGTGCCTAAGGAAAAAAAATTCAATACTAACCAAAACTTTTGATCACTGCTTGTATAACTTCAGCTATTTTATTAGTTTGCTTTTCTATGTTCACATTACTATATTTTATTTATTTGACATGCTGTACTTTTATAAGACAACTGAAACTGCATTATTTATATGATAAATCTATTTTTGCATTTCCTTCATTTTCCCACAACAGTTAAAAGAGAGAATAAATTGTGATCCTACAGTTTCTTTGCCAGTACCAAGCTGTTTTTATCATAGTAGCTTTGTAGTATAATTTCAGATTGGGGACTGTAATATCCCCTGCCATGTCTCTGTTACCTAGAATTGCTTTTGCTATTCTAGGTCTCTTCTGACTCCAAATGAATTTTTGGATTGTTTTCTCTAGTTCAGGGAAATATATTGTTGAAATTTCAATCAGCATTGCATTGAATCTAGATAGCAGTTTTGGAAGTATGGTCATTTTCAATATATTGGTTCTTCCTATCCAGGAACAGAGGATGTCTTTCCATTTTCCTTATATCCTTTTTGATCTATTTTTTCAGAGTATTGTAGCTATATATGTAGAAGTCATTTGCTTCCTTTGTTAGATTGATTCCTAGATATTTCAACTTTTTGGAAGCTATTGTGAAAGGGAATATATCCCTAATTTCACTTTCAGTGAGTCTTGTTATGTGTACAAGAAGGCTATTGATTTTTTAGTGTTTACCTTGTATCCAGCTACTCTACTGAATATGTCAATTAAGTCTAGAAATCTTTTGGTAAAACTTTTTGGTCTTCTATGTAGAGTGTCATATAATCAGCAAATAATGACACTTTAACTTCTTCCTTTCCTATCTTTGTTGCTTTTATTTCTTTCCCATCTCTAATTGCTGTGGCTAATTTTCCAAAACTATATTGATCAGAAGTGATGATAGTGGGCATCTGTGTCTTGTTCCTGATTTTATCATGAAGGTTTTCATTTTTTGACCATTGAATATGCTGTTGGCTGTTGGATTTTATGTATAGCCTTTATCAAATTCAGGTGAAGACCTATCTATTCCAATTTTCTGCAGGGGTTTTTTTATCATGAATGGATGCTGATTTTGGCAAATGCTTTTTCTGCATCTATTGAGGTGATCATATGGTTTTTGTCCTTGACTCTGTTAATATAGTGTATTACATTTATCAATTTATGTATGTTGAACTATCATTGCATCCCTGGGATAAATCTTGGTGTGGGTATATGATCTTCTTGATGACTCTCTGTATTCTGTTTGCCAGTAACTTTTCAGCATTTCACATCAGTCTTCATCAGGGAGATTGCCAAAGTCTTCTTTTGTGGTTTGGTATTTCTCTGGTTTTGGAATCATAGTAACACTTGCTTCCAGGAATGAATTTGGAAGTATTGCTTCCCTTTCAATTTCATTAAAGAGTTTAAAGAGGAGAGGCACTAATTCTTCTCTAAATATCTCACAGAATTCAGCAGTAAAGCCATCAGGACCTGGGCTTTTCTTGATAAAATTTTAATTACAACTTCAATTTCACTGATTATAATTGGGATGTTTAATTTTTTTATCTTCTTTGATCAAATTTGGCAATTCATGAGTATCAATAAATCTGTCCATTTCTTCTGTGTTTTCCACTTTATTGTTCTGGAAGTTGGTATTGATGATTGTCTGGATTTCTGCTTGATCTGTTTTGACTTCACCCTTTTCATTTCTAATTGTATGGATATGAGCCTTTTCTTTCCTTTTTCGGACAAGTTTGGCTAAAGGTTTTTTATTTTATTTATTGTTTTGAAAAACCAACTCTTTGACTCATTGATTTTGATATCATTGTCTTTATTTCCATTGCAATTATTTCTGCTCTGAATTTTATAATTTCTTCCCTTATTCCTCCCTTATATGAGATTTGGGCTGCTCTTGCTCTTCCTGTTATAGCAACTTAAGATTCATCATTAGGTTGTTTATTTGAGCTTGCCCTATTTTTCTAATGTGGGCATTCACTGATATGAATTTCCCACATAGAACTGCTTTCATTGTTTCCCATAAATTCCTGTATGTTGTACTGATATTATGATCAAACTACAAACACTGTGTAATTCCTTCTTTAATTTCCTCTGTGACCCATTGATGGTTCAGGAGAGTGTTTTTCAATTTCCATGTATTCATGAAATTCTTGCGGTTTCTTATTCTAATGATCTCCAGTTATCTAAGCTATGGCCTGGTAATATACATGGGAGAACTTTGATTCCTTTGCATTTATTTAAACATGTTATATGTGGTCTATTTTGGAAAATGACATAAATGCAGCTGAAAAGAATGTATATTCTGATTTTATGGGGTGGAACACTGTAGATATTTATTAAGTCCATTTGTTCAAAAGCTTAGTTCACTTCTAATTTTTCATTGTTGATATTTGGACTGGATCAGCTGTCTATTTGTGACAGTGGGGTATTGAGGTCCCTAATATAGTTGAATTAGTACTTATTTGGTTTTTCATGTCCTTAATATTTGTTTTATATAATTGCAGGCATTAGTATTTGGTGCATATATATTTATGATTGCCACCTCTTACTCTTGGGTTGTTTCCTTTACAAAGATTTAGTGATTCTTTATCTCTCTTAATTAGTTTTGGTTTGAAATTTGATTTGTCAGCAAATAACATATCAACACCTACTTATTTCTGGGTTCCAGTTGGCTGGAGAACACTTTTCCATATTTTTACTTTCAGTCTATGTGTTTCTTTTTGAACAAGGTGTGTATCTTGTATAAATCATATTGTTGGATTTTGCTTCTTAATCCATTCTGCAAGTCTATATGTTTTGATTGGTGAATGAAGGACATTAACATTGATGTTATGACTGACATGTATTGACTTATCGTTGTCGTGTTATTTTGTTGTTGACACTTTTTTTTTTGTACTGGGGATTGAACTCCTATCCTTGTGCTTGCAAGGCAGGCCACTGAACCTCTGAGTTAAATCCCCAGCTCAGCTTCCTCATCTTTGACAAAGGAGCCAACTATCCTCACTGGAAGACAGAGAGCCTTTTTAATAAATGTTGTTGGAAAAACTGGATTTCAACTTGCAAAGATTAAAACTAGACCCATATATTTCATCATGAACTAAACTAAAATCTAAGTGGATTAAAGATATAAACATTAAACAGAACTAAAAAAAAATCCAAAAATTCATTTGGAATCAGAAAAGACCTAGAATAGCAAAAGCCATCCTAGGCAACAGAGACATGGCAGTGGGTATAACAATTCCCACTTTGAAACTATACTACAAAGCCACAGTGATAGAAACAGCATGGTACTAGCAAAAACAGAACAAAACAAAACAAACAGACCTGAGGATCAGTGGAATAGATTGAAAGATACAAAAACAACTACAGATGTACTCAGCTACCCCATCTTTGACAAAGGAGCCAACCATCCTCACTGGAGGAAAGATAGACTCTTTAATAAATGGGGTTGGAAAAACTGGATTTCAACCTGCCAAAGATTAAAACTAGATCCTTATCTCTCACCATGCACTAAACCAAAATCCAAGTGGATTAAAGATTTAAATATTAAAACAGAAACACTAAACTTGATGGAAGATTCATTAGGCAGAACTCTTGAAGACATTGACATAGGAAAAAACTTTAGGAACAAATCTTCAGTAGCACAGGAACTAGAGCAAAGACTCAACAACTGAGAACTCATCTTAGTAAAAAGCTTCTGCACTGCAAAAGAAACCATCAACTGAACTAAAAGACAACCTATAGTGTGAGAAAAGTTGTACCAGCTTCTCCTCAGACAAAGGACTATTATCTAGATTATATAAAGAACTCAAACAAAAAAAACCAGTCCCCCAAATATAAAGACACAATTCAAAAATGGGTATCTGAAGTGAACAGACATTTTTCAGACAAAGAAGTAAAAGCATCATGTAAATATATGAAAAATGTTCCACATCACTGGTCATTTGAGAGATGCAGATGAAAATAACACTGAGATTCCACCTTACCCCACAAAGAATGGCTGCTATTAAGAAATCAACCAATAACAAATGTTGGCAGGGTTTTGGGGAGAAAGGAACCCTTCTCCACTGTTGGTGGGAGTACAGACTTGTCCAACCACTATGGAAATAAATCTGGAATATCTCAAAGAGCTGGGACTAGAGGTTCCATTTCACCCAGCCATCTCTCTGCTGGGTATCTTTCCAAAAGAATTAAAAGAATCATACCACAGTGATATATGTGCACCCTTGTTTATAGCAGCACAGTTTGTAATAGCTAAAGCTTGTAAACAGCCCATTTGACCATCAGTTGGAGATTGGATAAAGAAGATGTGGTTTTTCTATAAAATGGAATACTACTCAGCCACAAAGAATGAGAACTTAGATTCATTCATAGGAAAATGGATACATATTGTAGATATACTTCTAGGTGAAATACATAAATCTCACATATATAAATACTGAATAATTTCCCTGGTGTGGAAAACTATAATTGTACATAAGATCCTAATGATATACCTGACAATGTGAATTAGGAAGAAAAGGGCTAAAGGTACAGGGGAAGTGGGTAGGGTAGGGGAAAGGTAATAATGGAAAAATATAAGAAAATGAAAAAATGGAAATAAAGTATTTATAAACAGGGAAGGAGGAGTGGGTGAAGGGAGGGCAGAAACAGGGTAAAAAATTGGAACTGAAACCTGTCATGTAAAGGTACAAGATCCCAATGATGAATGTAACTGTACTGTATACCTAAAATGTACCAATAAAGTCAAAGAGAGAGAAAAAAATAAACAAACATACAGAAATACTAAACTTGCTGAAAGATAAGTTAGGAAGAACCCTTGAAGACATTAGCATAGGAAAAGACTTTAGGAACAAATCCTCAGTAGCATGAGAACAATCACAAAGAATCAACAATTGGGATCACATCTTTTAAAAAAGCTTCTGCAGTACAAGAGGAATGACAAACAGAGCTAAGAGACAACATACAATGTGGGAAAAATTTTTACCAGCTGTTCCTCAGACAAAGATCTACTATCTAAAATATACAAAAAATTACATAAACCAGACCACCCCAAAATAAAGGCCTAATTCAGAAATGGGCATCTGAGATGAACAGACATTTCTCACACAAAGAAATAAAAGCAGGCAATAAATGTATGCAAAAATATTCAACATCTCTGGTCATTTGAGAGGTGCAGATGAAAACAACACTGAGATTCTATCTTACCCCAGAAAGAATGGCTGGCATCAAGAAATCAACCAATAGCAAATGCTGGTGGGGTAGCAGGGAAAAGGAACCCTTCTTCATCATTGGTGCAATTGCAGACTGGTGCAACCACTGTGAAAATCAATATGGAGATACCTCAAAAAAGGATTAGAGGTACCATTTAACCCAGCCATCTCTCTGATGAGTAACTTTCCAAAATAATTAAAAGAATCATAGCACAGTGATATATGCTCACTCATTTTTCTAGTGACAAAGTTTGTAATAGCTAAAACTTAGAAACACCCCAATTTCCCATCATCTGGAGACTGGATAAAGATGTGCATGTTTTCTTTTTTTTAATAAAATGCAGTATTACTCAGTAATAAAGAATGAGAAACTGGAGATATTTATAATTAAGTGGATGCACATTGAGTCCATACTCTTAAGTGAAATTACTAAGACACACACGTGTAAATACCAGATAGTTTCTCTGGTGTGAAAAATGAAAAGTGTAAGTAAGGATCAAAATATATATTTGATATTCTGTAGTAGGAAAAAAGGTCTAAGAGTAGGGAAGTGGGCAGAGTAGAGGAAAGGTAAAATGCAAAATATGAGAAAAATAAAAACATGGAAACAGTTTCTTTGTAAAAAGGGAAGGGTGGAGGGGCTGAAGGGAGGGCTTATGAATGGGGAAAAATAAGAACCAAGGCATGTCCTATAAAGGTACAAGTTCCCAATGATGAATGTAACTGTACTGTATACCTAAAATGTACCAATAAATATAATAAAGATAAAAATTAAATAAGAATAAAGATAGCAAGAAATTAAATTATCGTTATTTATGGATGATATGATACTCTGCATAGAACGCCCCAAAAACTCCACCAAATGACTTCTAGATTTAATAACCAAATTAAGTAGTGATCTGCTTATAAAGTCACCACTCAAAAATCAATATCATTCCTATACATAAATAGCAAACTCAGTGAGAGAGAAATTAGGGAAAACAACCTTTCACAATATCATCCAAATAATGAAATGTTTATTAATCAGTCTAATGAAGGAAGTAAAAAAAACACTTTACATTGAAAACCATAGTACTCTGAAAAAGGAAGATATGGGAAATGTAAAGATATGCCTTGGTCTTGTGTAGGTAGGACCAATGGCCATACTTCAAAAGTGTCATACAGACTTGATGCAATCCCAATGAAAATACCAAAAGCAACTCTCATAGAAGTAGAGAAAACAATCCTAAAATTCCTTTGGAACCAGGATAGATCTAGAAGAGCAAAAGCAATTATGGTCAACAAAGGCAAGACAGAAGGCATCATAATCCCTGACTTGAAATTATGCTACAAGGCTGCTGTGATAAAAAGAGACCAGAAGATCAATGGAACAGACTAGAAGATGCAGAAATAACTCCAGACATACTCAGTTACTTTATCTTTGACAAAGGAGCCAAAAACTTTCACTGGAAGAAAGATAGCCTCTTTAATAAATGGTGCTAGAAAAAATAGCTTTCCACATGCCAGTGATTAAAACTAGACTCATAATTCTCATCATACACTAACTAAAAATTAAAATGGAGCAAAGATCTACATATTAAAACAGAAACACTAAACATGCTGGAAGAGAGAATATATGGAATGCTTGGTTGAGGACATAGCAGTCAGCGAAGACTGTATTAACCAAACCTAGGCCTCATAGGAAATACTACTAAGAATCAACAACTGAGACATCATCTAATTAAAAAGTTTTTGCACAGCAAAAGAAACTGCCAACAGAGTGAAAAGACTTCCCACAGAGTGGGGAAAAAATTGCAAGCTGTTCCTCAGACAAAAGACCTGACATCTAAGATATATAAAGAACTAAAAAACAAAGCCAAAAAAAACCTTCCAAATTAAATGGCCCAATTCAAAAATGAGCATCTGAGAAATAGATATAAACATTAAAACAGAAACACTAAACATGCTGGAAGAAATTAAAGATAGACACTTAAGGACATATTTATAGCAGCATCCATATTTATAGCAGCACAATTTATAATAGGTAAATCTCAGAAACAATCCAAATGCCCATTAACCAATGAATGGATAGCAATGTATTTTTTAAAATATATATAATGAAGTACTACTTTGCCATAAAGATGATAAACTTGAGGATTTTCTATGTAAATAGATACACCTTGAGCGCATGCTCTTTTTTTTTTTCTTTTTTATGAGTAGAAAATTTTATTGAGAGAAAGATAGCTTCTGCCTAAGAGACAGAAAGGGGACCAGAAAGTGGGTTACCTACTCACCCTACTTCTCCATATTGTTTTATGGAACAAAGCCACTAGATGAAGTGTGTTCAGGGTGGGAAAAAACTATAGCCATCTAGTGAGATGGCAAGTACAGTTGCCTAGGTAATACTGATCCAATGAGAAATCACAAGTTGCACAAAATTATAAGCAGCCAATAAGATTATGACAAGTATAGTTGTTTAGGAAATACTGATTAAATGGGGATCCAATGGGGAAGCAAGTCATGTAGCAAGTGTATAAGGAATGAGCAAGGATTTTTGGTGTTAATGGGTGTGTCAAGGATCTTTCTTGCAAGATCTTGGTTCGCCACACAGGTGATCAAAACCTACTTAAAGCATAAATCGTTGCTATTCATGCTACAAGGGTGTGGTAGATTCCTCTCCTTTTATAATGCTGGCTTTCAGTGAATGTGTCTTGATTGTCCTTCCTGTTGGTTGGACTATCCTCTATGTTGGCTCCTGGAGAGCCAGTCCTGTCTAACTTCCTATATGATATATAACTTACCTATCTACAATATTTCCCCCTCTGAAAAGTACCTGTAACTTCTGTGAACAGACAAAGGGTGAAAACCATCTTTGTACTAACTGCTGAGGAGGGTCATAGTTGTGATCAGTAGTCAGAGTTACTCTACAGAGGGTGTACCTAAAGGCCTTCTATAGGCACCAGAAAAAATGTCTCGTCTTATAGCTAAGACTGGAGAGACTTATGCCAAAATATGAGACTTTAGATAACCTCCATCAATAAAAGAGTCTAAGACAATCATTCACTATTTCAGTTTCTAAGTGTGACTATTTCCCCAACTTGCCTTTTCATTCTAGGGCTCATGCTCAGATTATACACACTCTAATTTTTTAAAAATTTTGTTTTTTCTTGCCTAGAGTCTGCCAAACTCCAAGCAGTCATACAAATGGAACAAATTACAAATTGGCTAGACTTCTTTTACGAGGACCCACAAGTCAGTCTTCTAAAGAGCTCATAACTGCATAACTACAATACTACTATGTCAGATGTATACCTACATAAATTTTCTCTCTGTCTATGAAGTATAGAAATATAAAAGAAACTTTTACAGTATTAAGAAATAATAATTTTCAATTAAAAATTAGAAAATGAGAAGCCAGGTAAATTCTAACATAAAGCTAATACTTCTATATTAAAATGCATCAACATTTTTAAGGAAAAAAATAATGATACATAGGTTCCACTCATACTGATTTAATTTATATGTGACTTCTAATAGTTTTAATTTGGTAACTACCTACTTTGATTTTATGTAAAATTAATTTTGAGAAAATTAAAAGGAAAGGTACTATAAATTAAAAATGTCTTCTTCATTGAAATAACTACCAAAATTAGTATTTATATAAATTGATTGAATAATCAAATTAAAATATTTAACTTTCTTAATACATACTGCTGAATGAACTGTTTTCAAAGTAATTCATTTTAAGCACACATGAGACATTTACAAAACTGGAGCAGATATCTGTTCATAAAGCAAGCTGAACCAGTTTCAAACATTTGAAGCATGTGAAAAAAGTTCTCTGATAAAAATATTACTAAGTCATAAGCTAAAGACATAAAACATTTAAATATGAAGTGTTTAAATGTCAAATGTTTCAAAAATAAACTTAACCTTTGAATCAAAGAAAATGATAAAGTTAAAACAGTGTAAGCCAAAAATAAAATACAATTAATCTATGACAATTTTGGAATATGAACAATATTGAATAGATTGCAGTAGACCAACTATTTCATAAAGAACAAATAAAAAAATTCTGCACAACTTAGAAATATATATTCAAAGGTAATTGGTGGCTAAAGGCATGGTAAGAACCAAAATGATGTAAAATTCCATATGACATGATATTCCACAGGTCTCTTTAGAAGCATTCTGTCTGCTCTGATTCTTCTGGTTGTGTATTTTCTTCACAAACTAGAGGTTTGAGTATAAGATTAATTAGGAACAAGGCCATTGAAAAGGACAAAGAAACCAGCCAAGATTTTGGTAGAGTGATATTGTATATTGAAGATTCACAGGCCTAAAATATTTGTCTAATTTTCAATTTATTTAGGATTTCTAGAAAAAATTCAGTACATTTAGTTAAATTTTAATTTTAAATCAATAACAATTTTAAAACATATTTATATTCTCACCAGAAAAATAATTATGAGAGGAAATGCACATGTTAATTAACTAGGATTAGCCATTCAATGATGGCATATATATATTTCATATTTGTACTCCCCAAAATTAAATACAATTTTACCTATAAATTTAAGAAATGAACATTAATGGTAGCAGCAAATATTGGATATTCTTCTAATAAAATATAAATTATTTATCTGAAATTCAAATTTAACTGGCCATTCTAATAAATGTTTGTTGAGCTTTTTCACTTTTGTTTTTTCCTATGATACTTAAAATTTAAAAATTTGTTAACTCCCCAAAGGTTGAGGAGATAGAAATAAAAAATATACAATAGTATCAAATAAAATATTATAATAAATGTATGATAGTTGTCTTTTTGTTAAAATATATGAAAATATGCTATTACTTTAAAGTGTAAAATAAAATAGAGCAAGAAGAGATTGTCAGTCATTGCACAAAACAAAACTTACAGCAACAAATCAGTGTGAATAAACACATAACATAAAAATTAGACATATGAAAAAATGGATCAAGCGGTGCTGTAGAAAAAAATACGACTTTTATTCCATTAATAACAAGGTTATTAAACTCAAGTATCCAAGAATTTAATTACATTTTTTCTCTAATATATTTATGGACACACAATAAGGAGCATGTTTTTGGTACTGGAGGTTAAACATAGGACCTTGCCCTTATGAGGCAGGTGGCAGAACTACTGAGCTATCCCTGGCCCTTGGGGCATTTTTCTATTTATGTAATCTTACAAATGATCCAAGAAAAACTCTTCTCTGCAGCTGGCAAGTAATTTTAAAATTTAAAATATTTAAATATTTAAATTTGAATATAACTGCAGGATAAAAATATTAGTTACTATGAAAGAGCATAATGCGTGGGAATAGAAAATGTTCAGCTTTCATTATTAAGGAAAATAAGTTATCTTCGTTTTTTTTCTCATTTTCTAAATGCTTTAAATATAGAAGCATTTTCTCTCTGTAGAAGCCAGAGAATCACACTTTGGGAGTTATACTTTTTGTATGTTCCTAGCAACATCTATTCACACACACACACACACACACACACACACACACACACACACGAGCGATTATAAAGATTATTATAATGTGTAAAGTATCAAATAGGAATGAACTGATCCAATGACCTTTGACCTACTTTTTATTAGTAGTTGTACTCACAGATATGCACAGATATACTAATCTAGTCTGATGATACTTCCTTCCTACCTTCTTGGTACTTTATGTACTTTTATATATTTATATTTTTCTTTTTTTTTAATTTTTTTTTTTGAGACAGGGTCTCACTATGTAGTTGAGACTGACCTAGAACTCACTATTTAGCCCAGGATGGTTGTAATTTTAAATTTAGGATTAAAATTAAACACATAACAAATATTCTGTATTAATTATATTTCCAAGAAACATATTATTTAGCACTAGGAGCTAATGAATAAAATTTACACAGTCATTTATAGCCTTAATAGACAAATTTAATAATAGAAACTGTATTTTTCAATGGAATCAAGTTCAAGATTTCTAAATAATGAAAAGTACATTTTAAAAATATCAACTGGCTCATAGTTTATGTTCTCTAATCCCTGCTTACCCCCCAAAATGTATTAAAACTCCAAGCTCAGTGTTTCCAAAACAATAAAAAACAATTACAATTGAAACTAAAAGGTAATTTTAAAAACTAGTTACACTATAAGAACTAGAAAAAAATAGATTTCATTATACGACTTAGAAAAGGAAATGTGTCTCTCACAAACACATGAAAGTATAGCAATCAATAATGTGTTGGAAATCTTTAATCATCAATATAATTGAGGAAATTGTCCAAGATTTTCTCTTACTATTCTAGTATTGTTAATTATTAATTCCTGAAATTTTTATCTCCTATATTACCTATTCTCTAAAGGAAAACTGAGTATGCCTCATTCTTACCTAAATTTCCTCAATAGTTTCTCAAAATCATCCAATTAAATTCCAGGCCCTTTATGCTGGGTATTTAGCTCAGTGGTTCTGTTTACTGCCTCGCAAGCACAAGGTCCTGAGTTCAATCCCTGATCAAAAAAAAAAAAAAAAAAAAAAAAAAAAAAATCCAGGCCCTTTAGTATTACATACAAGTCTTACATAGAAGATCTAGAAGACTATGTTTTATAAGAAAGCATTTTCTGACAGAATAACCTTTTCCCTCAAATTATGGCCTCTGGTCCCCTTACCTACCATTCACAGATAAATGTGTAAAAGTCCCCAAGTTCCAGGAAAGTCATGCATTTTCTTGTTGATAACTTAAAACTATGTATGGGCCAGAAAAATTGACTGCCTCTCTTTGAGGGAGGATATCTAGCAAATGCATGAATGATTATTTTGTGAAACTGTTGTGGAAGCACAATCCTTGGATGTATAACTTCAGATTTCAGTCAGAAAAGATTCCTGGGAAAGTCATACTTAAATTAAAATAAAATATACACAGGAACAAGCTTCAAAGATTAAGGAAATAGTTTTATGATGGAACATGTTCTAGAATAAAGAAAAAACATTTTAATAATAAAAATTGCTATTTATGTATGTATGTTTATACTTACCTTCATAAATATTTTACCTCATAGTAATTCATGTTGCTTTTGAATAATTACAGATTAGAGAGATCTCAGTGAGAAGCCCATCTAGGCCTGACTGGTACAATTTTGGCAGGTCCTAGCCAGGGCCCCATTCCAATTCCAGCAGCTTGGACCCACAGGCCCAGCCAAAGGCCTGCCTGGGAAAGAGCTGCACAAGCGCTCAAGCAACAGCCAGAGGCCTGCCCATATTCCAACAGTAAGTACACTCAGAGCACAGGGAGAAGCTGGAAGGGACCAGAGCTGCACGGTTACAGGAAGATCCTAGTGAGGGCCCCACCCCAAACCCAGCAGCTTGGACCCACAGGCCTGGCCAAAAGCACACATGGAGAGGAGCTGCACAGGTACATAAGCGACAGCCGGAGGCCCACCCATATTCCATCGATAAGTGTTCTCAGAACTCAGTGAGAAACCCACATGGGCCAGCCCAGCATGGATGCAGGCAGGTCCTAGCCAGGGCCCCACCCTAATCTCAGATGCTCAGACTCACAGGCCCTACCAAAAGCCTGCCTGGAAAAGAGATGCACAGGCACACAAACAACAAATAGAAGTACAACTAGATAATATTAGTTAGTGTGTGCAGACCCCAGCCAGAAGCCCTCTCAACACCAGGGACTGGGGCACCCCCCGAGCCAAAGATCATCCCAAACAACAGTGATGTAGTAGGGGAGGCAGAAAACAGGAGTATGTACAGATAGCATACCAAGTGTACACAGGCCCCAGCTGAAACCCAGTCTGGAGAAAAGAGCAGCTCAGGGATCCACAAGGTCATGCTTCTGAACTCAGGAATTGGTACACTGATGAGGAACAGAGAAAAGGCCACTTAATGGCTTCCTGAAAATTGATGGCCACTGGGTGAGCAAAAAATTGCTTCAACAAAGGTATATCAGGCTGCATCTGTTGAAATGAGAAGACAAGTAAATAAGTCTCAAAATCAGACTTCCAGATCACCGAATGCAACCTCAAAGGGAATGGAACAATCTGATACTCAACCACGTGCACTACATGAACTGGAAACAAATAAAATCAGAAATATTTTCTCAGATAACTACAGAGATGGTGTCCATAGTGCAAGACATGATTAATAAATCTAGACCAGAAACAAATTTAAAAAATTAGAGGAGCTGAGGAACATGATAGAATCCCAGTATAGGAAACAAATGGAACCCATAAGACAGATACAGATTTCCAAGAGATTAAAAATGCTATTGAAACATTACACCATAGAACAAACCAATGTGAAGATAGAATATCATATATAGAAGACAGGATTGCTGTTAGTGACCAGGAAAGGAAAAATCTCTTAAAAATAGTAAGGGACCATGTGAAATCAATCCAACAACTGCTAGCTGTTGCAAAGTAGAATAGCATAACACTGATTGGAGTCAATGAAGAAACAGAAGAGAGTGCAAACAACATAGCCACCTCCCCCGCATAAAAGAAACTGTTCACAGAAGTAATGGCAAAAAACTTCCCAAGCACAGGAAGAGAACTTGAAATACAGATAAGTGAGGCATATAGGACTACAAATAGCATGATTAAAAAAAATCTACACCAAGGCATACAATAGTTAAGATTCCAGAAACCCAACAGAAGAATAAAATTCTACATAGAAAAGAAACAAGTCACATAGAAGGAAAGCCCATCAGAATCACAGCAGACTTCTCAATCAAAGCAAGAAGAGCCTGTGGTAAAATATTTCAATCCCTAAAGGAAAACAGCCTCCAACTCATATTGATGTACCCTGGAAAACTATCTTTCAAAACTGATGGAGAAATAAGATACTTCCATGACAAAGATCACCCAAGGAACTTCATGAATACCAAAGCAGAAAAAAATTTTAAACAATATCCAGAGGAAAAGACAATGAGGATCACAACTCCATGTAGCCCAACAGAATGAATCTATCAGGCATGACAAGAAATTAAATGCAAAGGGGGAGAATCCAACAAAAAGAAGCAGTCATGACAAGGATAAGTCAATATATAACAGTTATAACCATTAATGTTAATGTTCTCAATTCACCAATCAAAAGAAATAGACTGGCAGAATGGGTCAAGAAACAAGATCTGACAATATGCTGCATACAAGAAACACAATTAAAAAAAAAAACTCATACACTGAAAGTTAAAGGCCAAAAACTATACTCCATGCAACTGGAACCCCCTCCCTAAAGCAGAAGTAGCTATGGTATTTGAAGATCAGATGGATTTCAAAACAACACTGATTAAGAGTGACAAAGAAGGAAACATTTTACATCCTTGTAAAGGGAACAATCCAAGAGGAAGAGATGACAATCATAAATATATATGTACCAGACATTAGTACACCCAACTATATAAAACAAATGCTAATGGATATGAAAAAATCAAATAAGTGCTAATACATTATTGATTTCTGCTTTGATCTTTATAATTTCCTTCCTTGTATGAGTTTTGGGTTTGATATTTGTATTTTCTCAAATCATACAAATCGCAAACATTCCACACATCACTGCACTGTTTTATTTTACCAAAGTATATATAGTATTGCAGAAAATATGCATTGTGTATATGTGTGGGGTATGTTTTTACACATATGTGTGCACTATTAAATGAGAAACATGGTCATGAATGTGGTAGAATTTTGCACATTTGGCATATTGATAGTTTCTCTGGCAATCTTATGATTTCTCTAAATTACATGCTTGATTTAATTCATAGTGATTTGGGAAGAATATTACATATATATTGGTGTTAAATTCTATGATTATGTTTATAAAATATAATAAAAATAAGTGTGGGATATAATAAAATAGAAACAGAAAAATCTGATCTTAAAAATGTGAATTCTTGGGCCGAGGATTTAGCATGAAAGCCCCAAAAAAAAAAAAAAAAAAAAAAAAAAAAAAAAAAAGTGAATTCTTTTAGTTGCTTTTGTATTTCAAATATAAGTATATTTTTTTCCTGTGGGAAGTTTTGTTAGAAAATGTAAGTGATATAATCGACGAGCATATGGTATTTATCAATTAATAAAACCAAAGAGTTTATAGATCATAAAATTTTGAGGACAGTTTCTCAACTATAATATGTAACTTGGTTTTATTTGTAATTACATTATTTCAAAAATATTATATGAAAAGAAAATGAGAAAGAAAATATAATGTTTGAAGATCATACCAAACTAATAATGTATTTCTATTATCAGTCTGTGTTGAATAAATTTTTGTTTATTTCGTATCCTTTTTTGCTGTCATATATATGTATATTTGAAATTTTTATTTAGTATCTTCATTTCTTCTTGTCATGTATGTTTGAAATCTTTAAGAAAAAATAAATGTTAAAATAGAAATATTAAACTGGCTGTTAGAGAGGTTAGGTTGAACTCTTGAAGACATTGGTGTAGGAAAAGATTTTATGAACAGAACCTCAGTTGCATGTGAACTAACCGAAACAATCAGCAAGTGGTATGTCTTCTTATTAAAAAGCTTCTGCAGAGCAAGAGAAACCACCAACAGTGCAACTAGACAACCCAAAATGTGGGGAAAATTTCACTAGCTGTTCCTCAGACAAAGTTCTATTATCTAGAATATATGAAGAACTTTTAAAAATTCAGACCTCTGAATTTAAAGATCCAAATCAAAATGGACATCTGAAATGAACAGACATTTCTCAGACAAAGAATTAAGAATAGCAAATAACACACAAGCAAATGTTCAAAATCACTGATGATTTGAGAGATGCAAATGAAAACAACCCTGACATTTCACCTTACCCCAGAAAAAATGGCTGCTATCATGAAATCAACCAATAACAATGCTAGCTGGGCTGTGGGGAAAAAGGAACCCTTGTCCACTGTTGATGGGAGTACAGACTGGAGCAACCACTGTGGAAATCAGAATGGAGATACTTCAAAGAACTAGTACTAAAGGGGCCCCATTTCATCCAGGTATTCCCCTGCTGGGTATCCTCCCAAATTATTTAAAAGAATCACAGCACAGCAATATATGTACACCCATGTTCATAGCAGCAGAGTTTGTAATAGCTAAAACATGGAAACAGCCCAATTGTCCATCAACTGGAGACTTGACAAAGAAAAGGATGTTTTTTGTTCTATAAAATGGAGTACTACTCAGCTATAAAGAATGAGAAATTAGAGATATTTATAGCTAAATGGATGTTCATTGAGACCATATTCTTACATGAAATAAATAGGACAGACAGGTAGAAATACTCAATAGTTTTCTGCTGTGAGAAACTGAAAGTATACATAAGGATTAAAATATATAATAGATAATGTGAAATAGGAAGAAAAAATGCAAAGGTGAAGGGGAATTGGGAGGGGTAGGAGAAATGAAAGAGGGGAATGGAATTAATATGAGAAAAGGTAGAAAATGGAAGCAATGTCTTTGTAAATAGGAAGGGGTGGAGGGATTGAAGGGAGGGCAGGGGAACTGGGAAGAATAAGAATCAAGATATATTATGTAGGACTGGGGATTTAGCTCAGTGATTTGACCACCTGCCTCACAAGCACAAGGACCTGAGTTTGATCCCCAGTACCAAAAAAAAAAAAAAATGATATATTATGTAAATATACAAATCTCCAATGATGAATGTCACTATCTTGTATGCCTATCGTGTACAGATAAAATTAACTTTTAAAAATTGTGGATTAGATGTTGAAAATTTTAAGTGTTGGTTAAAAGGAAAACACACAAATGCCAGCCAAAATGTAAACGTCCTGTTTGTAAATTAGGATAACATTAAATCTTATTGAAATATTCATATTAAAATATAATTCTTAATACAATTCTATTATAATAAATTTGTATATTTGGAATATGTTTAAGTGTTAAAAATTATCCTTGATTGATAACAATATTTAAGAATTTTATAAATTAGAAACTCTTGTTCCTTTGTTAAGGGGAAATTTTGTATTTTCTAGTCAATTATTTCAGAATCAATTCTTTAGCTTTGATTTTTATGCTCACATCTTGCTTTCTTTATGATATTTCAATACCTAATTGTACAGATTCAGTAGAAAATCATCAGTAAATACTTAGGAAGAAGGACAGCTGAGGATAATAAATGTAATACGTAAAAATATTTATTAGTGGTAAGATAGGCTCTAAAACAAAAGATGAAAAATCAAAATCAGTTAAAATAGACTCTCCCATTGGAGGATAGAGTTATAAAGATGGCAAAAAAGAAAGAAAAAGAAAATGAAAAAGTGGTATGGAAAAGAAATTAAAAAAAGATTTGTAGATCAACTCATTTAATTTTCAAATTGAAACTAACTTATTCTATTTAAAGTTCTCAGGCACCTTTCTTCCTCTGGTATTTGTTTTCCCAGCACATTACATTTCCAAATGATTAATATTTACTCTATAAGGGAGAGAATGAGATTATTCAGTATAGTATAGGAGACATGAACCCCTCAGGACATAGTTTAGTCCAACAACAGGTAACTCAGATTAAAGCTGTCATGAAATTCTTAATAAACAGTGATAATATTACTCATTGATTTGTAGCCCACTATAAACAGTTTGAGACATGTCATTTATATAGTAGTCTTTTTATAGAATATATATAACATTGGATATATATTCCTTATATAAGGGATATACTTGAGGCCTAGACCTGTAGGTACCACATAAAAATTCAATTGTAAAATTAATTATTCCTAATGTATTTTAAGTCAGTTTTCCTTCTTTGACAAGCCATTCATACTTCATCATGTATTGAATAACCTATCAGAAGTTGAGGTCTTTTGCCACATAGTAAAAGTCTATTTTGTCTATTTTATTAAGAAAGTTATGGGAAAATGCAAGAACAGAAAAAACCCTTAGCTGAATACACATTTAACTGCCACCTTCAGAGTGTTCAATCAGAATACTTTTCTCTTTTACTTGGCTCAGTAATTCTTTCTACAATGAAATTCTGTAATCCCCCCTCCTGTCCCTCCCTCTGTCTCTCAAACAAACAAATATAATGCATACGTGCGTGCACACACACACACAGTCACACTAGAATAGCAGCTCACTATGAAATAACACTTAGCTTTGCTTCTTTCCTGTAAATATTAATACCTCAAATAAGCAATATAATCTATACAAATCATTTTATCTAAAATAATAGTGGCTCAGGAATCTTGATGGTGTAGGAGCCAAGGATTCTTTATTCTAAACTGTAAGTAATCAAGAAGAAAGTCAATTCCTGGACTCTTATTGATTATTTTTGAAAAACAATTGTCATAAATTGGCATCAAACCTGACCAAGGTCTTTACAAGGATGAGGAAACAGCACATTTCTTTCAGTACCAGGAGAAACTCAAGAACAAAAACAAAGAGAGCTTCATCCAAGGAATTACCTTCTGATACCTGACAGTCTTTCTCAGAATGGGAGACTATGCAGGCTTTTGGCTGTGATAGCCTTCTCTGACTTTGTTTTCTGATATTAGGAGTTACAAAGAGTATTTACTGGCCAGGTATTTGGTGGAACACCCCTCAAATATGATTTCTAATTCTTTCCTAGTTGACTGGGATTATGTGAGTGCGTGTGTGTGTGTGTGTGTGTGTGCATGTACATGTGTGTGACAAGCGATGAGGAGCAGGCTATGTTCCACTACTTTTGAGTTTCAGAGTCTACATATATATGAATTTATATGAATTTTTCTCTATGGATTATTTATTTACACTCCATATCAAAAAGGAAGAATACACACATGTATTTACATAAATTTGAACTAAGGTAATTTATTTTATACTTTGATTTGTACCATTTAATAACAACTTTACAATTTCTTAGGAGCACAAATAGAGCTGTAAACATTTTGAAGACAGTGTAAAATTGTTAATATCTGTTTTACTAAGAACATACATTTTTGAGCAAGATTTAATCTACCAAGAAGAACATGGCCACTGCCAATTATGTAACTTATTATAAGCAATCCATAGGGTAACAATTTAGCAAAACTACTTAGTAATTTTTATGACATATTAACATAACAATAATGACCTGCATTATATTAGGACAATTATATTTTTAAAAATAAGGAAAATTGTATAACAGTTGCTTATACAACCAGAACTATAAAACAAACTTTTAAACAGATATCCAAGTAAATATAAATTTAAAATTTAATATTTCTAAATGTTAATCCTAAATAGACAATAAAACTCAAGAAATTAATAATATTATTATTACTATTATTTCTCATTGAGTTTATTGGTACATTATAGGTATACAGTACAGTTACATTCCTCATTGGGATCTTGTACCTTTACATGACAGGTCTTGGTTCTCATTTTTTCTCCTTATCCCTGCCCAGCCTTTACCCCCTCCTCCCTTCTCTATTTACAAACACTTTATTTACATTTTTTCATTTTCTCACATTTTTTTTCTTTTTCCTTATTCCCCTTCCCACTTTCCCTACACCTTTAGCCCTTTTCTTCCTATTTCACATTGTTAATTGTCCCATTAGGATCTTGAGTACTATTATAGTTTTTTACACCAGAGAAACTATTGGACATTTATACGTATGTGTCTTATTTATTTCACTTAGGAGTATATCCTCAATATTATCCATTTTCCTATGAATAAGTAATTTCCCATTCTTTATGGCTGAGTAGTATTCCATTTTATAGAAAAACCACATCTTCTTTATCCAGTCTCCAACTGATGGGCAAATGGGCTGTTTCCAAGTTTTAGCTATTACAAACTGTGTCGCTATAAACATGGGTGTGCATAAATCACTGTGATATGATTCTTTTAATTCTTTTGGAAAGATGCCCAGCAGAGGGATGGCTGGGTCAAATGGAACATCTAATTCTAGTTCTTTGAGGTATCTCCACATTGATTTTCATAGTGGTTGCACCAGTCTGCACTCCCACCAACAACGGAGAAGGATTCCTTTCTCCCCAAAGCCCTGCCAACATTTGCTATTGGTTGATTTCTTGATTGCAGCCATTCTTTGTGGGGTGAGGTGGAATCTCAGTGTTGTTTTCATCTGCACCTCTCGAATGACCAGTGATGTGGAACATTTTTTTTCATATATTTACTTGATACTTTTACTTATTTGTCTGAGAAATATCTGTTCATTTCAGATGTCCATTTCTGAATTGCATCTTTATATTGAGGGGGGCTGATTTTTCTGAGTTATTCATATATTCTATAAAAGTCCTTTGTCTGAGTAGCAGCTGGTAAAATTTTTCCCACATTGTGGATTGTCTCTTAGTTTTGTTGATGGTTTCTTTTGAAGTGCAGTAGCTTCTTAATAAGATGAGATCCCAGTTGTTGATTATTATTATTATTATTATTATTATTATTATTATTATTATTCATACTGGGAATCGAATTTGCTTGCAAGGCAGGCAACAGAACCACTGAGCTAAATCCCTGGCTTTTTTTTTAAATTGTTGATTGTTTTGATGAATTTAAAATCTCTTTTAAAAAGTTTTGTGATAAATTTCAGTAAGAACAGATCCTTATCCCAAGCCTAATTGTTTTAAAAAATAATCCATGTACGTTAAATTTTTTTATTCTTTTTGAAATAATTTAGAACAAACTGTCTCTACTTAAAATATTTTACTAAAAAATACCAAACAGTTTCCCTGGTGTGAATAATCTGCAATAATACATAAGATCCTAATAAGATTACTGACATTTAGAAATGGGAAGAAAGGAGCTAAAGGTGTAGGGAAGGTGGGATGGGTAGGGGAAGGGTACTAAGGGAAAAGAAAAAAATGTGAGATAATGAAAAGATGAAAATAAAGTGTTTGTAGATGGGGAGGGGAGGAGGGGATGAAGGGAGGGCAGGGGTAAGGGGAAAAAATGAGAATCAAGACTTGTCATGTAGAGGTACAAGATTCCAACAATGAATGTAACTGTACTGTATCCCTAAAATGTACCAATAAACTCAATTAAAGCTGAAAAAAAATATTTTACTAAAAGTTATACTGTTAGTATATATATGATCAGCTCACAACCATAAAATGACTTTTACATTATCACAAACTTATGCGATCCCATACATAGGGTGCCAGTAGTTTTAAATCATATTATTATCTCATATTTGTGTCCCAATCTTGTATAATTAAGCAATTTTTCCACACTTCTTCCTGCTTAACACATAACAGACATGTCCTTCTCTCCTCAGTCCCCATGGAATCACAGAATGTGCAGCCACCAGCCTTTGGAGGCAGGAGTTGTGTTTCCTTTTCAAAAGAGGGGGGTAAATGAGCTGAGGATGACTGGAATTGATAAAGCAAGTGTAAAAATGTGCATTGCCCCTCTGTGCTCTTCAGCCCCTCTGTTTCTTACCAAAACCCTTTCCTACCTGTAGATGTAGGGGTGGTGCTTTGAGGCAAACAGGTCTTTAGATAGCTTGTAAATAGCTTTGTAGATAGCTATTGTATATAGCTTTGAAAAAATCATTTCCCCTTTTTGCCAAAATACATGTCCTGTTTTTATTCAGTCAGCAGTGAGCAAATGAACCTGAGTGTATGGATCTAAGTGGCTGGTAACAGTAGTTATGGGGGTGGCTGGGGCATCCAGAAAAGATGAATAGTTCAATGGGTTTAAAATTCCAGTTCTTGGATTGCACATTCCATATTGTTAAAATGTCCATGTTACAAAAAGCAATTTACAGATTTAGTGCAATTCCTATTAAGGTATCAACTACATTCTATACAGAGCTCAAAATATAATCCTAACATTCATATTGTAACCAGCTCTGTCTCTCTGTCTGTCTCTCTGTCTCTGTCTCTGTCTCTGTCTCTCTCTCTCTCTCTCTGTCTTTAGGCTCTGGTTCTGAGGGCAGCAGAGAAATGAAGCTGACAGGACTCCAGTGGGGAATGAAACTGGGTGTGGTTTATTAGGAAGGAAAAAAGACAGCTCCTACTCATCAGCAGGGATTCCAAAAGGAGGTTGCCACAGAGGCCTGTAAATCCAGGGTTTTCTATGCAGTGTTTGAAACAAGATAGGGGCACAGGGACTTGCAAGAATGCAGTTGCTGCTGTTGCTAGGTTTTGATGTCCAGAAAGGAGATTTTATAATTTTTTTGACCTATGTATTCTAATTTTTCAAGGCTTTTCTTAGAATACTTAGGCACTTGTCCTTTGTCTTTGTACTTCAATATTCTGAGGCTGATCTCAACTTATGAAGGTCTTGGGCTTTGGTTTACTCAGTTTATTCAGGCCCTTGCCTTAATTTGCCTATTGTTCTTTCATCCCCTCTTGTCAATTTTTCCTTCAACAGTAGTGAGCCCTACCTTCCGTTAAAGGTGTCGGGGCATTGGTCACTCTCGGTGCTCTGTGGTAGGTCGCGGTCAGGGGCCACCGCTGTGAAGTGTGTCTAAGCATCCTGAGTAGAAAGAAGAAGGAGGAGGGCCTGTCGGTGGATCTGTCTGTACTACCAATTGTAGCTTTAAAGTTGTCAAAGAAGAAGAAAGTAATCTGACCAAAAGGTTGAGTATGTATAGTCTGAATAATAAGGTTATGAGAAGCATTAGCCATATTCTCGCTGGGGAAAGTAACCAGGATAGCCAATTCCAGATCCTTGACCAGAATCCCCATGACCCAGACTGGAGGATCTCAGAAGCATACCTAGCTAATTTCTGTGGTGGATATCTCCTTATGCCAGATTTACAAGCATAAAAACCTCATTCGTCTTGTGGGAATGGACATGGCCCCAATTTTTCAGCAGTCAGAAGATATGGTCCTCTCTGATTTGTAGGGTCACTGCTACTCTTGAATTGATTTGTTTTTGGAGGGATATTAGGCTAGAACAAGTTGGTTGAGTGGATGAATGATGTGGTTAGTACAGCTAACCCTGTACTAGTCCCCGTAGTTACCTCCAATCCTATCAGTAAGGGAATAATTTGGATTGTCCTTTTGTTTTGTTTTGTCATCACCTTGACCAGAACTGGGACTGGCTAGGAGCCATCAAGAAGGTCTACCCTGGGGGGTGAGGTGGTTATTTTAAAGAACATGTAGGGATCCAGTTGTAGGCAGGTAAGAGTATTCTGAATTACCACAGAAGAAGAAGCTACACTTAATCTCTATGCATGTGGAGAGATCAACTGAGAACAGATATCCAAGGGACAGTGAAGCGAAAGGTGATACTGCAGTGTTGGCGCTTACAAAAGCTGTGGCAATGAGGGTGCAAATATTTTGGACCCACACTGTTCCTGTGAGGGCCTGAAAGGGAACCAGCTTCTACCTTGAGTGTATGTCTGATTTATTACAAGGAAGAGTAGCTTTCTCTCATCTCTATATAAGAAGTAGTCTTGTGCTCCTGGGTTCATGAGCAGAAAGAGTAGTTCTTTTATTTGGGAACTGATAGATCTGAACCACATCTGCCTGTCCTCAGCTGCCTGAGTTCCTGAGCTCCAAGAACAATGACAGCCCATTCTAAAACCTGTAGCCTCTTGCCTGAGCCTAGCAAAAATGACTCTTCTGCTAGGACATGACACCAGCTGTACTTGCTGGGTCATAGTGCCTGTTGCTATAACCATGTACTCAGCCATTATCACTCCTCCAATCTCATACTCCCCCTTCATTGTCACCCCACCTAAGCTCAAACCCCTAATTCCCCTACCCTACCTATAAAACATCCAGTGAATTAACTGGATTTAGACTCTACTTTGGAGTTTCTCCAGAAAGTCCCACCCAGATCCCTCAAATTTAGTCTGGTTGTGTTCTTTCCTGGGCTCTCACTATTTACTTAATAGGAACCATTTGCCCAGTGTCCAGCATTTGAAATCTGGACAATTACCTGTGACTTTGTAGTGAGTGTGGCCTATTTGCATGCTTGACTGTAGGGATGGTTTCAAGATTTCTCCTATGTAGGTGGGTCTGTTAACCTGATAGTCTTAGGGAAATTAATGTTTATGCGATCAATCTGTCTATAAATGGTGATGGATGGTGGAGTTACACCAAAGACCTGCATCCCTACAGGTTTGGAGGAGTATGTGGGTATTTGGGAGGAAATGTTTATGCAAAGATCTCTGGGGATCAGCTTATTAAGGTATGTTAGTTGGAGAACTGTAACAAGGGTGACAGAAGGCTTGAGATTATTAAGCTGAGAGGTGAGCTGTGCAACAAGTTTCTGGGTCCCAGTCACTGTCTTTAAGAAAGGATTGTATCTGACTATATGAGTGATGAATGTCTTTATCTGAGGCCAGGCTGAGGATAGCATGACTGTGCAGGGGGCTGTGGCAGTGAGGGCGAGGCATAACCAGCAACTTTCTTTTAATGTAGGATTGGGCTGGTTGAGAAGGTGATGAATAAAATTGAGAGTGTGATATAAGAATTCTATCCCTGGTAGAGTGGGGGAGGGCAGATTGAGTCTGTGAGTTTACAATAAAAACCTAAATAAAAAATAAAGGAATTTTGTGTAAATAAGATCTACATTGTATAACTGACAATGTGAAATAGGAAGAAAAGGGCTAAAGGTGTAGGGGAAGTGGGAAGGGAAGGGTCTGTGAGTTTACAATAAAAAGCTAAATAAAAAAAATAAAGAAATTTTGTGTAAATAAGATCTACATTGTATAACTGACAATGCGAAATAGGAAGAAAAGGGCTAAAGGTGTAGGGGAAGTGAGAAGGGTAGGGAGAAGGAAATAAGGGAAAAGAAAACATGTGAGGAAAGGACAAAATGGAAACAAAACTTTGTAAAATGGTGAGGAGAGAGGGGGTGAAGGGAGGGCAGGGGAATGGGAAAAAATGACAACCAAGATCTGTCATGTAAAGGTACAAAATCCCGATGATAAATGTAATTGTACTGTATAATTTAAAAGTATCACTAAATTCAATGAAAAAAATAAAATAATGCTATTTGGATAAATGAAAACTCTTAGAAGTTGCCTGGGATCCTTAGTTTGTGTACAGTAAATATAAAGGTGTTTATTGGGAGGTAGCATTTGAGGGGACTGTAGCCCTGAAGGTTAGAAAGAAGGTCTAAAGTAAACTGGATTAGGGGAAGAGTAGATATGGGAGACATAACCACTGAGTTCAGCTTTTGGGTTTTGTAATCTATTCACAGAACAGGGCCAATTTTTAACTAGCAGAAGTTAACCTAATTATTTTATCTGGCTCAGTAGTGAAAATGACTCTACCCCGCGATTCCCCAGGACCTGATAGTTAGATAAAACCGGAGGAAAATCAAAATAAAGATTCCTAGCAGGAGACTTAACCAGAAGATGGAATAGGTCAGAGAATCTCTGTCAAGCATTACCTATCTTTTCATGAAGAAGGTGGCTTTTTCTTAAAGAGGAATCTCAACTCTTTTACCAGATCACAGGGGTATCTATCAACTGGTTCCTTTTATGTTGGCCAGTTCAGTGAGTCTCTTCCTGGATTACCAACCATGGTTTTAGAAGAGAGTGGTGGATCCAGGAATAATGACCAGAGATTTAGATTAGACTTTAGAATGTGAGGGTAGAGAAAATTACCATATGGGGTTTCTATTACAAAGGGTTGAGAGGAAATGAAGGTAGACAAAGATTTCACTGAGATCAGATTTCTTATGTTAAAAAGAGGGATTTTGTCCCTCTGGGCTGGTCTAGTGTTTACCCAGAGGGACTTTTGAGAGTGAGAGAGCAAAGGGTTGTGTTTCAGCTGGGTAGTTACTTCTGGATCCAATGAGAACTCGTTGGCATGACAGGGTCTCCAGTATGGCATCTCAAAGGAGCTGAGCCCTGAATGCTACGGGGGGGGGTGTTTCCTATCCTAAGTAGGAAAATGAGCAAGAGGACATCAGGGAAGCCCAATCTCTTGGCTTAATTTGTGGAGATGGGTCTATAATATTTTGGATTTTTCTGTGATTGTGTGGTTTTTAAAAAAATTAATATCATTGCTACGTTTTAGGTACACAATATAATGACATTCATCATTGGAAATTTGGACCATTACATTATAAATTGTGGTTCTTATTTTTGCCTGGTCTCCTGCAGTCCCTTCAGCCCCTTCACTTCTCCTTATTTACAGACTTTGTTTCCATTTTTTCATTTTATATATTATTTTCATTCCCTTCTTTCCTTTCCCCTTCCCTGCTGACTTACCCTTCTCCTTTACCTCTTTTCTTCCTGTTTTACATTATCTATTGCAACTTTTAGTCCTTATTTAGACTTTCAGTTTCTCACAGCAGAAAAATTATTTGGTATTTACACGTGTGTCCTATTTATTTCACTTGAGTATTTCCTTAATGAGCTAGCCTCAATGAGCATCCATTTAGCTATAACTGTCTCTAATTTCTCATTTTCATAGCTGAGTAGTACTCCATTTTATATTTTAAAAAGCCCACACTTTCTTTATCCAGTCTCCAGTTGATGGCCACTTGGCCACTAGCATGTTCTGCTTTGCCACAGGTCCAAAAAGCAGTGCAGCATCTCCACCTATGCAACTGGTATTTATGGAAAGACTATTCATAGGGAGAAAGTGGCTGATGACCATCTCAGTAATTACAGAGATATACATATAGGGCAATGAGATCCTAATAGAGAATTCTTGTGGCATAGATGGGCTCACTGTTACTAGTAAATGGTAGCTTAGAAACAGGGAATGTCTTTCATATTCACTATTGTGTGACTGGACTGGTAATAGGGAACAATGTTTTAGCTTTTTATGAGATTCTAGTTTTCAGATATTTTCATACTGTAGTCTTTTCGTAGACCATTTATATGGTTAATCATAAAACAGTGGCTAACATTCTCAGGGCTTTAGTTCACTTTCTGCTGTTAAAATGGAACTCCATAAACTAAGAGTTCATGAGCAGTGGATGTTGATTTGATTTATGATTTTAGCAGCTAAGACATCTGAGAGCATAGTACTAACATCTGCCAGAGAAACTCATGCAGCATCATCCTATGGCAGAAGGAAAAAGGACAAGAAGATACGTGAGATGGAGATATAGAGGGAACTCAGGTGATCTTTTTATCAGGTACCCACTCCTGCAATAATAACATTAAGACATTCAGGAGAGCAGAGTAATCTTGACTAACATTTAAAGGTCAACCTGTTCTTCATACTATTCCCATCATAATTAAATCTCAGCATGAAATTTGGGGAGGTGCTCAAATCTTAGTGCCCAGGCACTGCTCATGAGCCCAATAAGGTTAAAGTTAAAATTCTTACAACTCAAAACTCCCATCTACTTTCTTAGAAACTGTGTATGTCTTAATTTTTAGGGCCTTCTTGGTGTATAGGAAAGATGTTTATGTCTGATATTGCTGACGGAAAAAAGTGAAGAAATTTTAATTGTTAAATTTTCATCATAGAGGTTCAATATTGTATCATATACTCAACAGTATTAACTCTAAATCCTCTTAAAGTATCTTTTCCTAAAGAATAATATGACTGCATGCATTACATTTCACAAATGTGTGTTACTTTTCCTAAACTATGTTGAAGAAACTAATTATAATCTATATGTTTTGTACTGTTGTAATATAAAGCAATGATAATTCTTAAAAATTTTCCCTGAGAGTTGTGAAGCTCAAGCATTTTTTGTTAAATAATAATCTCTAACGTTTTATTTTAATTATTAGGTATGGATTTCTTTTTTCAAATGAATTCTTCCTAAGAGTAGACATACAGAAAGGGTTATCTGATACTAATAAATGAACCCTCCATACAAAAGTGTTTTATGAAGTTATATGGGTATTAAAAAATAACATACACTATTTCAATGTGCAATTACAAAGGAATAAAACAAAATAACAGAAGAGACTACATGTTTTAATGGCTATAAATGAAGATAATATAATAAGCTCAAAATTGTAACGTGCATGATTTAGACTTCCACAGGAAACTGGCTATTCTGCCTGTAGTACCAACTTAATTGACCATTTTTATGGCTTTTTACATGAATGTTTACTTCTTCATTAAAAAGAATTAGTAGAGGCTGGAACAGTTTATCAATAATTTAACTAGGAATTTGCCTTATTTATATTTTTGTGGATGGATTGTGACACTAAAAAGGCAATTGAGTTATTTTTTACTGCAATGCCATGTATATTTTCTTTGAACTGAAATACTTAAGGGAATTGAAAACAATCTTCCCAAAATAGGTGTGTTAATACAGGCATAAAGGCAGGAAATTTCTATTTAGGCATGTCACATCATCAGTAAAGAGAATTTGCAACAGAATATAAACGAACAATGGAAGATTGCGTTCTCATCCAAAGTCTAAAGAAAATCATCTATTACCTTTTGACAATGTTTTTCTCCATTGAAATTGTCTATTTTAAATTTATGTGTAAAACTGGTGTTTTTATATTTGACATGAAATATGACATATGTGTGTCTGTGTGTTCCTAGGCAACATATATGTTATATTGAGGGAGCAGTACTTTGCTGAACATCACAAGTAAAAGAGTGCTTAAAAGGAGTGAAGATTTAACAAGTCCTCATAGGGACTGATCCGATTTTTGTAAACAAATGATTAAATGCTAAAGAACAAAAAATAGTAAAATGTTATTAATTATGACTATCACAAAAATCTAAAAGAAACACATGGGAAAGAGTTATTCAATCTATTTCTTAATTAGGGAATCCATAAAATGGTATAACAGCAAAGGGAAATTAAAATATCACATATATATGTGTATATATGCACCATGTATTCATTTAAACAGATATACACATAGATGCAAATAGGTGTGTCCATAGGGAAATAATTACTACATTGGACACCACTTAGCTGCTTTATTGTAGACATCTTAATTTGCATTATTTTCAAATTATTGCAATTTATGCAGTTTTAAAACAGATCTAAGATAATGAAGGTAGAATTTTCCCAAAAAGACAAAAAGAAAAAGTTTGGACTCTTCCAGTCTTGGCCTATTTTTCTGAAAAGTAAAAATACTTTATTACAAAAACTATTGTTTTGCAGAGTTATCTGGCCCTAGTAACATTTTGTTTTTCTCCAAACACTTTAATTCTTTGACTTCATAACAATTAAAATTTTTATTTACTACTGATAGGTCTGAGTTTCTCCACCTCATTTTTCAATATTCTGGTGTTTTTATTGTTTCTAAAACTAACAGATCATGTTGATAAATACAATTCTGACAGAGCCAACTATCTATTAACTACTTTGAATTAAGCAATAAAATCCTGGGGAGGGGGTGTAAAGTAAAAATATTACTTCAATATAAGGGCTTGTTACAATGAATGTTACAAAGGAATCAGAACCATAACTTTCACACAGGATAAAGATAAATCTTTGACCAGTATATTATTCTGCAGAAAAATGGATACACTTTGTAAGATTTTTGAAGTGTGTGTGGCATTCTTTAAACCAGGTCAGAATCATGAGTAGCACCTATCTCTGCTCTTTCAGGTTTCTTTTGTAATCACTCTACTAAAGTAAGTTGCCTCTTTTCTAACAACTTGCCTTCTATTTAGGAACATCTCTTAAAGAAAGGAGAAAGGAATCCTTCTCCATTGTTGGTGGGAGTGCAGACTGGTGCAGCCACTATGGAAATCAATATGGAGATACCTCAAAGAGCTGGAACTAGAGGTTCCATTTGACCCAGCCATCCCTCTGCTGGGTATCTTTCCAAAAGAATTAAAAGAATCATACCACAGTGATACATGCACACCCATGTTTATAGCGACACAGTTTGTAATAGCTAAAACTTGGAAACAGCCTATTTGCCCATCAGTTGAAGACTGGATAAATAAGATGTGGTTTTTCTATAAAATGGAATATTGCTCAGCCATAAAGAATGGGAAATTAGATTCATTCTAGGAAAATAGATACATATTAAGGATACACTCCTAAGTGAAATAAATAAGTCACTCATGTGTCAATACCAAATAGTTTCTCTGGTTGAAAAACTACAATTGTAGATAAGATCGTAATGGTATAGTTGACAATATGAAATAGGAAGAAAATGGCTAAAGGTGTAGGGGAAGTGAAAAGGGTAGGGGAAAAGAAATAAGGGAAAAGAAAGAAATATGAGAAAATGAAAAAATGCAAATGAAGTTTTTCTAAATAGGGAAGAGAGGAGCGGGTGAAGGGAGTACAGGGGTATAGGGGAAAATGAGAACCAAGACCTGTCATGTAAAGGTACAGTGAAGAATGTAACTGTTCTGTGTACCTAATATGTACCAACAAATTCAATGAGGGGGAGAAAAAAAAGAAAGAAGATTTCAAACTTAGCTGGTGGTAGTTTATTTTGGGATTTCAATGTTAGCAGTCAAATAGAATACAGAGATACAGTGTAGAGTGGATTCACCAAAATAGATGAAGAAGTTTGAGCCAGGAAAGTACTTTTACATCACCTGCATTAGGGTCCTTATTTAATAGAGGGAAAATGCAGGCCAGAGTAACATAAATGTCTTACTTCATACATTCTAAAGTTAAGGTTAATTTCCACTTCACGAACCCCAATTGGAATTATTTTTCATTTTCTACCACAGAAAATTCTACCAGCCATGTGTAAAATAACATCTAGAAGCTACAATGTGCTTGTCCAGTGTAAATATCAAATAATACATTTCTTCATAGTGTAAAAATTATTTGTTTTTAGATCAATGAAGTATGTAAACAATTTAGGTATGCAGTAAATCATGGCATAAAACTTTATAGGTAAAACAAAAATCATAGTATTGAAGTTAATGGAAAAGTCTATATTTTCTTCAGATATAATTTTATAGACTGTTATTGAGATGATTTCTAGCTGCAAAGCCCAAGTTGAGCTCCTTGAGGATTGAACTCTGCAAGGTTCTACTGCAGGTTCAGATGTCCTTCCCCGAAGTGAGTCCAGGTAAGAGGTGCTGATCCCACCAACTTACCAACTATGCTGATCCAGGTTTCCCCTATGGCAGAGATTTTCTTCAGTTTTCCAGTGGCCTTCAATTTTCAATGAGGAGCCTGAGAGGCCCTCTTTTTTTTGTTCACCTCTACTCTGTCTTCTGGAGCTCAGAACCATGGCCGTTATGGCCCCCCAGTGTCTCTACTGTGTGAATTCCCAGACCCTATGTGGTGTGCTCCTGGGGCGCTGCTGTCCAGGGCACAGCTCCTGGCATGCAGTACTTCTGCATCTGCAGGATGGTTCTGGGTCCTGGGAAGATCTACATTGTGAAACCTGGTTTATTAGGAAATCAGTTATCAATCTTCTCTAGATGCATTAAAGTTAACACCAAATTTCATTGAATAATCTTCTACCTACGGTTTTATTTTTCTTCTATTTCACTGTGCTTTATATTAAATTACAAAGGTCAAGCATTTTTCCAAACGTATTATTTATAAGGTCCAGTGTTAATCCTAGAGTATAATTATGGAACGAAGTGATATCATATTAAGCTATGGCTGATAAAGTGATAAATTAAGCAGAATATTTATAAATATATTGAATTCCATAACAGCAGCTCATGAAATAACAATCTTTCCTTCAACAATATACAATTTTCTCTTTTTGTTATTAAAACAAAGAGAAAATAAGGTGATGCTTATTTTGTATAGATTAACTGGTTTTTTGTCATAGAATTGTACATCATAGTACTGGTATGGCTTGACTGTGTCCTCCAAATTTGATATGTTAATGTGTCAATAAACAAGGCATCAATGTGGAGTGGTAGGGTTTTGAGTGGTGGATTACATCATGAGGGATCTTGTCTCATGAGTGGATTAATGTCATTAATGAGAAAGAGTCCCTCACCACAAGAGTGGGTATATTTTATTTTATTATTATTATCTTTTTATTTTTTTGGTACCGGGGATTGAACTCGGGTCCTTGCACTTGCAAGTCAGGCCACCGAACCACTGAGTTAAAACCCTGGCCCAGAGTGGGTATATTTTAAAAGTAAGTTTGGTTCTGTCTTCTCTCTGTCATTCTTTCATTCCCTTTCACCTTGTGAAATCAAGTAATGCTGTGGGGACCTTCACTAGACTTGGGTCTTTTCACCTAATCTTTACAGCCTCTGGAATTGTATGAAAGACATCTTTGTCCATTAAATATTACTCAGCCTCAGAATTCTGTTACCACAACATAAGGCAGACTAAATCAAGTCCTTTATGATCCTTCTTACTTCTTAGGCTGCAACTTCTCTTCTTATTTCTGATTTTATTTGATTCCTCTCTTGTTTTGCTTTGACTACCTAATTGTCATTTTTAAATTTCTTTCAGAAAGCTAATTCAGTTTTATTGAATTTTCTATTCTATACATGATTTATTTGTGCTCTTCTCTTCATTACTCACTTCCTTCTGCTAACTTTAAATTTAGTTTGTTCTTCATTTTCTAGTTCATTGAAGGATAATATTTGGATATTTATTTGGGTTGTTTCTTCCTTTTTGAAGTAATAATTTATTGTTAATTACTTCCTTCTTAGAACTGCTTTTACTGCATTGTATGAGTTTTGGTATGCAGTGTTTCTTGTCATTTGTCCCTAAATACTTTTACATTGATCAAGAAGAGATCAAAAGCTGTAAATACCAATAAAAAAGAGAATAAGGAATAATTAAGGACCTTTCAACAAAGAAAAGTCCTGGACCAGATGCATTCACAGCTAAATTCTATGAATCATTTCAAAGACAAATACTAACACTTCTTAAACTCTTGCAGAAAGTAGAGCTAGACTGAATATTTTTAAACATATGTTGCATTGATGTAATTCTTAAGAAAAATATACTGCCAGAAAAAAACTACAGTCTAATATTTCTGATGAACAATGATATGAAAATTCTCAATGAAATATTAACAAACTGGATTCAACAGCACATTATAAAAATTATGTATTATACCCAGTGTAATTAAGCTTTGGCATATAGAGCTGTTTTAATATATGCAAAAGAACATATGTGGTATATCACTTTAAAAGAATTAAAGCTAAAAGATACATGACTATATTAAATGAATAAGCAAACCACTTTTCAAAGTTCAACATAGTTTCTTGATATACTTCTCAATAGTTTAAGTGAAAAATCATCATCATAAGAAAGGCCATGCTTGAAAAATCCCCAGCTAATATCCTAATCATTGGGGAAAATTTTAAATCTTTTTCTAAGATTCAGTATAAGACAAGTATGCTCATTTATGAAACTTCTGTTTAACATATTATTAGAAGCACTGGTAAGAGGAATTCAAAGAAGAAAAGAAATAAAATGTATTTAAGTTGGAAAGAAAGAAGTAAAATTACCCTTATAGGCAGTTGACATGTTCTTTTTGTGGAAAGGCCCTCAAGCTCCACAATGAAGTAAACAGAAACAACAAAAAGCTACTAAAACTTATAAGAAATTCAATAGAGCTCAGGATATGAAACTGATTTAAAAGTGGTAGTATCATTGATAACTTATATTAAATTTTAAAAAACATCAGAAGTCAATTACATTTACATTAATGTCAAAAAATATTTATGAAGAAATTTAACCAAGAGTGCAAAACAGCAAAACATTGGTGAAAGACACTGAAGACATAAATAAATGGTTATCCTATGCTCATGGATCACAATAATTAATAGCATTAAGACACCCATATTACCCAAAGCAACAGACACTCAGTGCAATCTCCACAAAAATACTAAAAACATTCTTCAAAGAAATAGAGAATAAAACTCTAAAATGTGTAATAGGTTCACAAAAGATCTGGAATAGTGAAAAAATTCTGAGGGTGGAAAAAAAAAGCTGTAGTTATTCCACTTTTTGATTTAAAATTACATTACCAATTGACTTGTCTAGGAAACTTTGAAGCTAGAAACCAGCCCAATAAATCAATGAGTAAATTAAAAGATAGATGATAGATCACATGTGTAAATACCAAATAGTTTCTCTTGTGTGAAAAACTAAAAGTGCAAATAAGATCCAAATGGTGTAATTGACAATGTGAAATAGGAAGAAAAGGGCTAAAAGTGTAGGGGAAGTGGGAAGGGTAGGGGAAAGGAAATAAGGGAAAAGAAAAAAATATGAGAAAATGAAAAAATGGAAACAAAGTTTTTGTAAACAGGGAAGGGAAGAGGAAGTGAAGGTACGGCAGGAGTATGGGGAAAAAATGAGAACCAAGACCTGTCATGTAAAGGTACAAGATCCCAATGATGACTGTAACTGTACTGTATACCTAAAAAGTACCAATGACCTCAATGAGGGAAAAAGAGATAGATGATAGGAAAGAAGGAGATAGATCTTTAGCAAGAGGTCTGAGATGGGGGAAGGTGATAAAAAAAAGGGAAAAGAAAAAAATGTGAGAGAATGAAAAGGTGAAAATAAAGTGTTTGTAGATGGGGAGGGGAGGAGGGGGTGAAGGGAGGGCAGAGGTAAGGGGAAAAAATGAGAATCAAGACTTGCCATGTAGAGGTACATGATCCCAACAATGAATGTAACTGTGCTGTATCCCTAAAATGTACCAATAAACTCAATAAAATTAAAAAAAAACACACTAAAGGTGTCATGAGCAGTTACCCACAGTGAATGTATTCATAATGTACCACAAACATATACTAATAAAAAATTACACCGAGAAGCTATAGTGATCAAAAGAGTATAGAAGTGACAAAAATTCACACATCAGTGGAACAAAGTTGAAAACCCAGAAAATTCCAAATGTACGTGGTCAACTCTTTCTTGATAGGGAAACCAAGGGGAAACTAATTAATAGTACTGGAAAACTGGAACTTTTACCTGTGAAGTAGTGAATTTGGGCACTTCTCTTTCATTATACACAAAAGTAAACTCAAAAGTATGAAAGAGCTAAACAAAGACCTTCAATCACGAGGTTCTTGGAACAAAACCTAGGAAGAAAGTCTCCTGGACATTGACATACTAATTCACTGTTGGGCATTTCACAACAAAAGCCCAGGCTACAAAAGCTGAAATAAATGTGACTTAATCAAACTAAAAGGTTTCTGTATAGTAAAGGAGAACAACTTTAAAAAGAAAGAAAATACTGCCTATGGACTGGGAAAATATTTATAAGTCATATGTCTAAAAAGTTGCTAATGTACACGATTTATAAAACTTATATAATTCAATAGCAGAAAAAAAATTAAAAATGAGAAATATTCATGAATAAACATTTTTCCAAAGAAGACTAATGACCTCCAGGCATATAAAAAGGTACTCAGCATTACTAATCATTAGGAAATTACAAAAGATAACCACTAGGAAATATGACCTAATAACCTTTAGGATAATTTTGTCATAAAGTCAAAGGTAACAGCCTAGAGAAAAGGAAACTTCTACACACTCTTGATGGAATTGTGGATTGGTACAATCACTGTGATGGAAAATAGTTTACATGTTTCCAAGGCAGATTGTGGGGAGGATGTCTACAGGATTCAGCAATTGCTTTTTTTTGTGTGTGTGTATATATATCTACTTGGCATAAAGTCAACACTTCAATATGGTTATTTTCACAGTGATATTCATTGTGATATTGTTCATGATAGCTGAAATATGAAAACTATCTAAATGTTGATCAGGGGACAAATGGATAAAAAATGAGGCATATACATTCATTAAATACTACCTGGCCTTAGAAAAGCTCTTGTCATTTACTACAAGATGAATGAAACTTGAGAATATAATGCTAAGTGACATGTCAGACTCAGAATGAAAAGATTACAATATCTCATTTATACTTGTAAAGTTTTTTAAAAGTTAGCTTACCGAGGCAGAGAATAGCAAACTCATTAAGAGGATTGGGTTGGGAAGAGACAGGTCAAAGCATACAAATGGGCAGATAGGAATAACAAATCTAGAGATCAGACGTACAATAACAGAAGGACTATAGTAAGTAATGTATTCAGCATGTTTGCTAAATGAGTAGAGTTTAGCTGGGAGGTGATGGATATTTTAGTTTATTACACTTTTGTAAACATTTTCCCTATCGATATGTATCCCTTAACATCATCTTGTATAAGTTAAATATACGCAACAAAAGTTACTCAAGCAAGGGAGATAATTGTTTAATTACAGGAAGCATTTATACCGTTGTATAACAATGTATCCTTTCCCCCTCATATACTGATATTTTAAGTATAACCATTTATAGCTTAACTGAAGATTCATTCTGAAATTGTGAAATATACAGGACTAGGCAATTTTGTTGAGCAGATATCAAAGAGTGCATTTACACAAACCATGGTTGTATATCCTTCTACACAACTAGGCTACATGGTACTACTGTCTATTATGCCTAGGCCCCAAACCTGCATAACATGCTACTGTGTTGAATAGTGTACATTGGAACACAATGATTTATAATCGTGTTTCTAAATTTAGAAAAGTTACAGTAAAAACACAAAGTGATGTCATTTTTTCACCTCTTTATCAGTTTCTTGGATAGTCCTTGACTAAAACATCACTACACAGGCTTTGCTTTATGTTATTCTAAATAAATACAGGGAAATCTCTGAAGCAGAAAGAACAAAGATGGCTATATATCACACGGTTTGTGAGCAAGAAATCAACCCCAAGAACAAGAACAAAACTGGAAAAGTTAAATACGGGACAGTACACTACAGTGTTAGTCAAAAAGAAAGTATTTAGATAAAATATAAAAATTAGTCCATTGCATGTGAACATAAAGGTAAGGTTTAAAAAAATCAAAAGAAACAAAGAGATTTTAAACACCTATTTTTCAATTATTTTGAAATTTCAAAACATTGGCTTCACTTGTTCTTAAATCACACAATGACGCTCATGAATTTATCTACAGATAAAGAAGTATGTACAGATATTTTATATTAAGTTTTTAACCATAGCTTATCTTCTTTTAAACTGAAAAGCTAGATGTTTTGCAAATAGGAAGAGGACCTAGTGATTGGAGGGCATAAAATAATTAGATGTGTTATGTACATGTACCAACTCCCCTTGATGACTGTGATTATTGTTTACTGCAGTCCTATATTAACAAAAATAAAGACTAAAAACAATAGAAACACTGGTTATGCAGGCACAGGCATTTTTTATTTTATTTAAGAACATCGTGTTAGAACTTGGAGCATTTAAACATGGGAAAATAAGAACAACTTGCAATATTAGTGATAACATGATATTCAAGAAAAGATATGATGCACTTAAGACTTCATAAATTGCAGAGAAAAAAATTATTGGAAGCAGGGTAATAAATGTCAAAAGTTGCTATTAAACAAAGGCTGTACTTTATGGGTCTCATAAGATTTTTTAAAAACTCAGTGGTGTGTCTCCTAGTGTCCCTGGAATGATTACTGCAAAGTAATTTCTATCTATAGACTTCATTATATTTTGCTGGATACTTAAATGTATTCCTATGATGGAATTTTAGGTAAAAGAATGTTATAATAGATTTTTTTATAAAAAGAAATTCATCTCTGAGTAGTCAGCAAAACTCATACCAATCATGTGTCTCTACCCTCACTTCAATATCTTTTTTGCTAGAAAATTTTACTGCAATACCTAATATTTGAAGTGGATGCATAAAAGACATATTTATATAGCAAGGTCATTGTCAGCAAAATAGATACCAGCCATTTTATTTGGAAAGGTGAAAGCATTAATTTTATGTAATTATATTTTTACTGCATGATTAATATACTTCAGACTAGGTCAGATAAACTCATGGTATTTCCCTTCAATGAAAACCAGTTAAACCATTATTTCCATGTAAATACTTAATTTATTTACACTTGTGAGAGTAGGTATAATTGTAACTTTACTAAAAAAGTAAAGATACTTGAATGCTGCATTGATGAGTTCTTTAAAGAAATACACATATTGAATTGTATGATTTCATTCCAGACTCAGAAAATCACTGAACATATTGAAGAGACATTTTGGTTAAGGAGGAAAAGTTTTAAAAAGTGTTACTACCCTTGGTCAGATTATTATGTGCTTTATCATTTAAAATTATGTAATTATGAAACTCAGAATTATTAATAATGAATTCATTATTAAAGTTTTAAAGAGTTTTCAGCAGTATTTATATTATATCCTAGTTTAATTTTAGATATCCAGATAAATGGTCAGAATGTTATTTGAATTCTTATTCGGATTTGTTATATGATTTTTTTTCTCTTTGACATTTTACTGTGTATTTTTATTAAATTAAAAATACATCAAAATTTGGGCCAATCTTGAATGGATCATGTCATTTTGTCTTTGATGTCACATTGTTACACGTGACATTATGTCCTACCAAGGCCACTGCTTGTTCTCAGTTTCTCCATTATTGATGGCACTACTCATTTCTATTAGACTATCAGACTGAAATAATAAACACACGTGTAATCTTCAAGTCTGAAAAAATTAAGTAATAACTTGAAAGCGTGTGCCAGTCTATAAATTTGATAACATAGAGACCAACTTATATGACAGTTTGTCTTCCAAGTGATCAATAATGATTTTAAATTTTATTTAAAATTTCCCAATTTATTTTGTTATTTCATTGCTTCTTGACCTTTTGGCTAAGATCAAGTGTATTTTGTTATCTTTATTTAAGTATAATTAATGTGAGAATTTTTACACTTATTATATACATTTCTATCTGGTCACATATATGTTATACATTTTGATTACTTTGGGCATATATATATATGCACATATGCATATACATACATAGTATGTATGTATATATATACATAGTATATATGCATAGTATATAAATAGTATGTATATACATATATAGTAATATATATATATATATTCATTATATGTCCATAATACAATCACTGTGATCAATATACTGAACATTGTATCTAAAAATTTTATGTCTGTTGTTTTTTCATGGTATTTTGTATATGAGTGCTGGCCTGTTAACATATACGAATGTGTACAGAGCTCTAGACTCTATAGTTCTGGCATAAATTAAACTTTATTTGCATGAAATAGCAATCCTCACTTCTCTTCACAGTTCCTGACAACTCTTCTTCTTTTCTCTGTTTCTATGAATTCGACTATTTTAAATAACTTTAAACAACTCATAAATTACTTATCTTTCTTCCTGTGGCTAGATTATTTATCTTAGTGTTTTCTTTCAATGGAAGATGTTATCATCCTTTAGGATTAATCACATTTTTGTAAATTGTACCCTTACCCTCTTTTTAAAGACAGAATATCATTCCACCTTGTTATGTTTCATTAGTCCATTTGTGTGTTGATGAACGTTTGAACTGTTTCTATATCTTGGTGATTGTGAATAGTGCCACTGTGAGCATAAGAGTGTAGATATCTCTTTGAGATCCTCTTTGTCCATTCTTTTGGATGTATATACTGAATTAGAGTCTTTACACCCAGAAATATTAAATATCCATTAGTTTTTGTTTGGATTCTTAGAAAAAGGTATTAATTGCATAAAACAATAAAAGTGTAAAATACTTATGGAATCCTGGCACTTAACACACTATAGTTCTAGAAGTCTATTATGAAGCCAGTAGGTTTATTTTCAATCAGTAAATATTATCTAATAACACATTGTGAAGCGTTATGTAAACATAAATAATGAAAATAGCTAAGGGAAAGTGACCTAAGTATGACTTATTACTATGTGCAAATTAATTGGATGCTGATTATGTTCCTAAGAGGTCTTGAAAATATGATTAAAGACTAACAGAGGTTATGAAACACAAGAGCATAACTGTAAACAAATAGAAAACTGAATAAAGCTTAAAACTGGTAATAGTCATTTAGCAGAGAAGTCAACTAATGTCTCTTCAGCAAAAGTTTTCTTTTTCATCTTCAAAAATAAACCTTTCATTTAGAAATTTTTGATTTACAGATTTTAAAGAGTATAATAGTACAGAAATGTCTCCTACCTATGCACAATATTCCGTATAATTAATTAGTATAGCATGTTTTCTCAGTTAATGAAGCAATATTGATGGTCTTATTAACTAAAGAATTAGTTCAGGTTTCCTTAGTTTTTTATTATTATCCTTTTTTTTTCCTCCCAGTACCTTGTCCAGTTGTCACATATTAAGATTATACTGGGATCATATATTTTTGTAAGGAATATCAGAGGGCTGATTGCCATATTCATCATATGATCTTGTATCATATGGCATGATATTGTATCGTATCATATCAAATCATATCATATCATAAGAACATAGTAACAACACGGTTTCTCATTTTTTATATTGAGTTTGATCAACTAAAATAGTATTTGTTTTCTCTCCTGCACAATTTCCCATTTCACGTCCCATACCATAATCTTTTGAAGGAATTATGGCACCCAGCCTACACTGAAGGGACAGAGGGTTATGCTTCTTTTCCATGAGTGCAAAATATCTACATAAATTATTTGAATTTACTCTACATTAGACATTTTTATACTCTTCTTATCCATTTGCTTGTTCAACTACATTTCTATTATAAAGACTCATTGATATCTACTTTAAAATTTGGATTATGGTCCAATACTATATTGCTTTACTCTTCCCACTTTTGCCCTTTAGGAGCTGTTATAGTTGGTCATTTTGTCCTTCTCTTATTCTCCATCATTGAAGATCATTGCTTTTTTTGTTCTATTTAGCACTTTTTTACATTTTGCAAATAAAACATGTTCCAGGTAATTTTTTTTTCTGCTAGTCTTAGAATCAGCCTTTTGTAAAAGGAGCCCCTGGTCCATTTTTTTGGAAAATAACGCCAGAAATTTAGAGCTGAGTAAAATTTTATTTTCAACATTGCTAAAATAAATAGTTAAAGAATAGTTCCAAAATAGTGCATTAAGTCTAAGATTTGACAATAAAGAGATTTTAAACTGTTAAAATTTACTTAATTTTTTGAGTACATATATGTGTTATTCATATACACCATAAAGAGTAACCTGAAGTTTGTTTGTACATTATATTTATTCTTATTTGCCAAAGATAAATGCAAATAAATGGGAACATTTTTTTCCTCAGTACTAAAGAATGAACCCAGGGCTACTGCACTAAAGTAAAACCCCAGCAATTTTTGAATTTTTATATTTTGAAATAGGGTCTAAGTTGCCCAGGGTGATCTCAAATTTGCGATCACCCTGCTGCAGCCTTGCAGAATGCTGGGATTGCAGGCATGTTCATCACACCCCTAATGAATTTACTCCTTTGAGTTTGACTTCTATCACAAAATATAATTTACATAAGATTCATTCAACTATTATGAAAAACTGTAAAAGTCAGAGGTGTTGTTCTTTATATAAGTTAACAAGTTAGCTTGTTACACTTTCATGGGCTAGAGGTGAAAGGTAGTTTTTACAATAAGAACTGTAGAAAGTCAACGTTGTTTTAAGGGTTCCCTGGATCTCAATTCTCATAAGGCAGCACTAAAGAGGGTCAGTTTGATCAGTCTGCACTCCCACCAACAATGAAGAAGGGTTACTTTCTCCCCACAACCCACCAGCATTTGTTATTGGTTGATTTCTTAATAGCAACCATTCTTTCTAGGGTGATGTGAAATTTCAGTGTTGTTTTTATCTAATGTATGAGTGATATTATGTAATAGGAAAAGGTCTAAAGGAGTAGGGGAAATGGGATGGGTAGGGGAAAGTTAAGAAGGGAAAAGAAAAAATATGAGAAAAGAAAAAAAATGGAAACAAAAAGGAAACAGTCTTTATAAATAGGGACAGGTGGAGGGGGTGAAGGGAGGGCAGAGGAATGAAGAAAAAATAAGAACCAAGAAAGGTCATGTAAAGGTATAAGATCCCAATGAGAATGGAACTATATTGTATACCTAAATTGTACCAATAAACTTAATGGAAAAATAAAAGAGGGTCAGGTGGCTTATGTTACAGGAAAGGATTCCTGTAGGCAGAAAACTCAATTTTTTATAATGCATGGGATGCTTGTGGGCACTTGGTTCAAAAGAACATTTTAATATTGTTATTACCAAACTGTATACTAAGAAATTCCACCTTTATTTCTGAAGAAAATAGTATCTCTATTTTTCAAGACTAGTTGCAATACAAATAATGCTGTGAAGATACATTAAGACTAAAGGAAATCAATGCTTTTACTTGCAAGAAACACAAATTCTGCTATGAGGAGTAATATAAGAGCCTCAAAAAAATCTATTAACTTTGTCTACCTCTTCTTCTGTACTTTGTTGGCCTACACTGAATTTCCTGGTGATTAATCTGACGAACAGATGCTGGGATCAAATTCAGCATTCAATTAGTTCTATTCTGTATAGGATGAAAAACAGAATAAAACCAATAAACAATGTTGACTTAGCTCCTCTCCCAGAGAACAAAATACAATAAATTTTCATAAATCATCAGGGTCTACGTTAGATTTCTAACTGGCTATCTCCCTAAATTTTCACACTGTCTTCTTTATTGAAGCCATGTATTAAATCTAAGATATAGCTGGATACATTAGTTATTGACAAAATTCCAGCTTAGTCTATGGGAAGGAAATTTAAAGCCATGCCAGCATCCATAACAACACTAGAGAGTAAGTTGAGACTGAGCTAAAAGCTTTTCAATGCCAAGGTCAAGTCATAGATCAATTCAGGAACAAATTTTATACTGCTATGTCTAGTTGGACATTTCTTTTCTAATTAGTATGTAGAATTGCCTTCACCATATTACAAATAGCAAGTCAGTTATGAATTAGATTTTCCTTAAGGAAAGTCCCTTGAATAATCAAGCACAGCCTCATTTTATTGGATCTAAAAAACACATGATCTACTGTTGTCTTCATAAAAAGTTAATAGAATCTGACTATCACTAAGGGAAAAGTCAGAGTGTTTTCTGGATAGAGGCATCATACCACCTTGCTTCCATATTAGAATTGCAGTCACGGGGCACAAATAATACACATGGAAAGATGTTGCCGTTATAGGGGCACACAAGTGGCTGACATCAGAACAAAAGGCAGGTTAGGAGCATCTTGATATGTGCTTCCATCTGACCAGAGAGCCTTAGGATCTTCAGTTAAGTTAAGAGAAGGGACTCCTGTCTTTATCTTTGAACGCTCATTTACAGGATGCTCGTTCCCATTTATTCTCTTTGTCCAAGAAAGCTGACAAATTTCATTCCTTTGGTTCACAGAAATTGCACAGCAATGGTTGTGGAAATGAAAAAAAAAATAAAACATAATCCTGACAGTGGATGTATAATGGAGAAAATATATTGAAAAACACTTTTGTTAAAGAAAATATTGAAATGAGTAATAAGTACATGGGGAGATACTCAAATAAATTAGTATTGTAAATGCAACTACATGCAAAATAAGATATCACTGGAGGGCTGGGGATTTGGCTCAGTGGCTCTGCCACCTGTCTTGCAAACCCAAGGGCCGAGTTCGATCCCCAGTATGGAAAAAAAAAAAAAAAAGAAGAAGAAGAAGATATCACTAGATACCCCATAAGATGAAGAAAATACAAAAGCTGACAATACAAAGTACTGAAAGAAATAATCTAATGTGAATATTCATACTTTACTGATAGAATATAAAATTGTAGAATTGCTTAAAAAATCTTGTGAAATTCTTATAAAGCCAAGCACATAGTCAGATAACTTGGAAATGTCATACATAGAATTTAATCTGAGTAATAAAAATATTTCTATAAGACTTATATGCAAATAATCATAGCTTTATTAAGAGCCAAACTTGGAGACAATACAAATGTCTATGAAGTGTATTATCCAACATACTAACACCTATCCATAGAATGGAATGCACTCAGCAAATAAAGGCATCCATCTCACAATAGAATTTTTAGGATTACTATGAGCTTATTCTTGAGCATAGCAATTAATAAAGATTGAATTGCTTATATTTTCAAAGCACAATAATTACTCAAATCTCATCACTAATCTATGCTGTTTATTTATATTTCAGAAGTAGAAATACTATAGTACTATATAATGATGTGCTAAGCATTTTCCTTTCCAACCTCTCATTTAGTGATGTCACCTCAGTAATTTAAAATTAATCATGGTACTTACTGTATTAGGGATAAGTACACTGTCAAAACCTGGAAGCTTTACGAAAAAAAAATTGTGGGAGATTGTTTTTGTTTTCATTTTGATTTTTGTTTTTTTGAAGAAAGTTGTTAAATATTTATCAGCATGCCACTGCACCTGTCTGTAGTATAGGAATCAGATTCATGGGGTGGAAATTTAGTTCAGTGGCATCACAGCTTGCAAGTGCAAGCTCCATCCCCAGTACCAGAAAAAAGAAATCAGACTCACAATTGTCTCAGAAGATGTCTGTGAGGTTATTTGTTAAGAAAACTTTCGAGGCCATGAAAGCGTACTCACTCTTGTTTGGGAGGTAGATAAATAGATGCATACATTTGTTTAAACTGATCAAAACAAGGAGGGGATATGCAAGAGATGTTTTTACATCTGTATAATTTATATAACTTTCTACAGCTATTGGAAAAATTAAATCAATATGCATAAAATGCTTAGAATGACAAAGGAAATATACTTTATTGAGAAGTTTTCCAGATATGTTTAAGGTTGACCTTGAAATTAAAGCTACATTGGCAAGGCAAAAATCTAAGACATGTATAGATAGCCATTTTTTAAAAAATCATTATCACCAATCATATTCCTATTTAGACATCCTTATTTAGGTGAGCGACGTAAAGGTGTATGTTGGATTGAAATTTTGTGAAGAATTTTACTATAGAAAATATCTATTACTCTTTACACATTTTTACAAAGGTGAGCACCTAGGTAACTAAATTTTGTTTCTATAGTTAGGCTTAAATCTAAGAGAGGGAAGGAGTTTGATAAATCTGATAAAATATCAAAGGAGAAAAGAAAGACAAAGTGCTAATTAATTCAAATAAGAAATGTGAACATTAGTCAAGTTCCAAGGAAAGTTGGGCAGTCAATGCTCCTTCTTAAAAATAGTATAATATGCATGAGATTCATTGAGAAATAGAATAGCCCACGCTATTTTTTGTGCTATCTATATGATGCTAACTTGGAGCCTATGTGGGGAGCAGAGGCTAGATTATGAATTCAGCTTGCCATTAAGTGAAACAGATATTATAAGTTGGATGGAATTTAATATTTTTTTCATTAAATATTATGATTACTACTTTGATAGCACCCACTGAACTATACCAAACTGAATTTATTCATAGTTGATGTCCCTATTCACATTGACTCTGGTTTTGGACAAGCGATAACTTTTGTCTGAAGGATGCAAATTTGATGAATATAACGGTTGGTTCAGAGTCTGGTTCTTGGTATTTGGAAATTTAGAAATCTCCTGTAACTCAATCATTTTGATATGATAAAGTCCAACTAGTCAAAAATGAAGGGCATGGCTGGGGATTTTAGCTCAGCAGTTCGGTGCCCTGCCTTGCAAGCACAAGGACCCGATTTCAATCCCTGGTACCAAAAATAAATAAATAAATAAACAAATAAAAATGAAGGGCGATGGTCCATGATCTCAACTGATTCCCTATACAAAAGCAAATCTCTACTGGAAGCCCTATGACTGAGGACACTTAATTTCTCAGCTATCCTGTTTCCTAGGACACCAGTTCACACCAAATCTGAGAAATAAAGAATTGTCACATTTTCAAGAGTGATGATTCATTATGTTGCTGTTTAAATGAAAGAAAAGTATTCCATTGAAAATGACTTTTTTTCTGACTTCAGTTATAAGTTGTGTAGTCCTAATTTAAAAATCTGAAATACTCCAAAATCTGAAACATTTTGAGTGTCAACATAATACTATGGTGGAAAATTCAACAACTGAACTCATGTGAAAGATTTTAATCAAAAATAGAAGTACATTAAAATATTGTGTAAAATTATGGTTTGTGTGCTTAAGGTACATATAAAACATAAATGGATTTTGTATTTAGACTTAAATCCAACTCCAAAGATATTTCACTATGTATAAAAATAATCTAAATTCCACTGAATGATATGATATTTGAAATACTATGATTCAAAGCATTTTGGGTAAAAGATGGCCAATCTGTATTAATATTCTAATCATTATAGGCATAAAACAATGAGAATTTTAAGTGTATAGTACAAAATTATTGAGAAGCAATTCACTCAAGTCTACATGTAGCATATTCTATTTACTCCATGCTATAGTATAGAAGTATATTGACTTTTAGAGCAAGTGCTGGACAATTTCCAATAAGAATTTTCTGAAAGTAAAGGTACATTGATTGTAAGAACAAGTATTGCACAATTTCCTATGGGCTTAAATAATGTTCTTTGAGATGGAAAACAACAGATGTTCTACATTTGGAAGAAACATTTGTTATGGATTAGTGTTTAACTTACAAAAGGATGCAAACATTTAAGAAACAAGGTTCCATTGAAACTTACTATCATAAAACTATCTGTACTAAAATTAGGAGTCCTCATGTACTTGATTTATATCATTTATTTTGAATTGTATTATAGGATAATGTTTAAGTTTGTGCTGATGTACACTAGAATAATTAATTGGTTTAACTTTTGGCTCCAGTTTCCCTAGCTGTTACTGTAAATTAAAGTTTTTATTACTTGGTTTTCTCATCCTTGACGGTTGATATTGATTTCTACCTTCATTAGCTTGAGAGATACCTCAGAGAGCAGTAAAGCATCCTTCTATGTGTGTCTGTGTAGGTCATGGGGAGGCTTGACCTTGCAGAATATACCTGACCTCTGGAGCCTTCTTCCTTGGCCATTCCCTTGGTCTCTGCTTCCAACATGCTGTAAGTTGAGCAGCATTTTTCCATAATAATCTTTTACTATTATGTTTCTTACTTGGAGCCAGCCAAACATGGACTGCAAACTGTGAAACCATAAAACAATCTGGACCACTGCTTCTTTAAGATGTAGGTTTCTGATCAGTATGAAAATTGGTACCAGAGAAATGGGGTTACACCTATAGTTATCCCTAGTCATTTGGCTCAGAAGCCTTAGGTACCAAATTTGGGAGAAAGTGTGGAAAAATTTGAAGATGCAAGATAGAGAGGCCATAGAATGCTGTAAGCAGAAATAGATGGGTGGTCAGAATAGCACAATGTTTTTTTTTTCATTAAATTCATTGATACTTTTTATGTATACAGTACAGTTATGTTTGACATCAGGATTTTGGAACTTTATATGATGCATCTTCATTTCTTCTTTTTCCCCGTACACCTGCCCTCCTTTCACCCCTCCACCCTTCCCTATTTACAAATACTTTGTTTCCATTTTTTCTGTCTCATATTTTTTTCTTTTCCCTTCTTTACTTTCCCTTACCCTTCCCAATTCCCCTACTCCTTTAGCACTTTTTTTTGTATTTCACATTATCAATTTATACAATTTGAACCTTATTTATACTTTTATGTTTTCATATCAGATATACTATTCAGTATTTGTGTGTCCTTTTTATTTCACTTCAGAATATATCCTCAATATGCATTCATTAGATATAAATGTTTCCAGTTTTTCATTCTTTATGGCTGAGTAGTGCTCCATTTTATAGAAAAACCACATCATCTTCATCCAGTCTCCAGTTGATGGGAAACTGGGCAGTTTCCAATTTTAGCAACTATAAACTGTGCCACTATAAATATGGATGCACATATATCACTGTGGTGTGATTCTTGTAATTCTTTTGGAAAGATAATCAGCAGAGAGATAGCTGTGTCAAATGGGGCCTCTAATCCTGGTTTTTTGAGGTAACTCCATATTGATTTCCACAGTGGTTGCACCAGTCTGCACTCCCACCAACAGTGGAGAAGGGTTCCTTTCTCCCCACAATCCCACCAACATTTGTTATTGGTTGATTTCTTGATAGCAGCCATTCTTTGTGGGGTGAGATGGAATCTCAATGTTCTTTTCTTCTGCATCTCTCAAATGACCATTTTTTCATATAATTATTTGGTGCTTTTAAAAAAAATGTCTTTTTACCATGATCCATTTTAATTTATTTTTTATTTTATTATTATTATTTTTGGTACCAGGGATTGAACTTGGTACCTTGTCTTGAGAGGCAAGTGGCGGTCCTTATTTGCTGTTTAATTGTTTGTCTGAGAAGTGTCTATTCATTTCATATGCCACCCACCCTTTGACCAGGGACAGAACTCAGGACTTTGTGCTTGCAAGGTGGGCAGCAGAACCCCTGAGCTAAATCCTTGGCTAGATAACCATTTTTGAATCATGTCTTTACATTTGGGGGGTTTGATTTTATTGAGTTCTTTATATATTCTAGATAATAGACCTTTGTCTGAGGAGCAGCTGGTAAACATTTTTCCCTCATTGTAAGTTGTCTCTTAGCTCTATTGGTAGCATCTCTTGCAGTGCAGAAAGCTTTTTAATAAGATGAGATCCCAGGTATTGATTCTTTGTGCTAATTCCCATGTTACTGAAGATTTGTTCATAGAGACTTTTCCTATACCAATGTCTTCGAGAGTTTTACCTAAACTCCCTTCCAACTGGCTTAGTGTTTCTATTTTAATATTTAGATCTTCAATCCACTTCAATTTTAGTTTAGTTCATGGTGAAAGATAAGGGTCTAGTTTTAATTTTTGGCAGATTAAAATCCAGTTTTTCCACATAATTTATTGAAGAGGCTATCTTTCTTCCGTTGAGGATAGCTGGCCCTTTTATCAAAGATGATGTAGCTGAATACAACTGAAGTTGTTTCTCTATCTTCCAATGTACTCCACTGACTCTTGGGTCTGCTTCTTTGCCAATATCATGCTATATATATATAATTGTAGCATAGTTTCAAGTTGGGGGATTCTGATAAACACTGTCATGTCTCTGTTGACTAGAATGGCTTTTGCTATTCTAGGTCTCTTCTGGTTCCAAGTGAATTTTTGGATTTTCTCTATTTCTGTTAAATATACTGTTGGGATTTCAGTTGGGATCACATTGAATCTGTATAGTAGTTTTGGAAGTAGGGCCATTTCACAATGCTCGTTCTTCCTTTCCAGGAGCAAGAGATGTCTTTCCATTTCCTTATATCTTCTTCGATCTCTTTTTCCAGAGTGCTATAGTTTTCAGTGCAGAGGTCTTTTACTTCCTCCAGTAGACTGATTCCTAGATATTTCATTTTTTGGATGCTATTATGAAAGGAATTATTTCCCTAATTTCTTTCTCAGTGAGCCTGTTACTTTATGTACAAGAAGGCTATTGATTTTTTTTTTTTCATATCGGAGATTGAACTCAGGTCCTTGTGCTTGTGAGGCAGGCAGCGGAACCACTGACCTAAATAAATCCCCAGCCCTTGAAAGCTATTGATTTTTGAGTGCTGACCTTATATCCAGCTACTCTACTGAATCTGCCAATTAAGTATAGATGTCTTTTGACAGAGTTTTTCCAGGTCTTCTATATAGAGTATCATATCATCAGCAAATAATGACACTTTAACTTCTTGCTTTCTTATCTTTACATTGTATTTCTTTCTCTTGTTTAATTGCTGTGGCTAATTTTTCCAAAAATGTATTGAACAGGAGTGGTGACAGTGGACACCTTTTTCTTGTTCCTGATTTTAATACGAAGGTTTTCAATTTTTGACCATTTAGTACAATGTTGGCTGTTGGATTTTCATAGATAGCCTTTATCAAGTTGAGATAAAACCATCTATTCCAATTTTCTACAGAGTTTTATCATGAATGGGTGTTGAATTTTGTTAAATGCTTGTTCAGCATCTTTTGAGATGATTATATGGTTTTTGTCCTTGACCCTGTTAATACAGTGTATTACATTTATTGATGTAACTATGTTGAACTATTCTTTCATCCCTGGAATAAATCCATCTTAGTCAGGGTGTATGATATTCCTGATGATCCTCTGTATCCTGTTTGTCATTATATTATTGATGAATTTTGTATCTATATTCATTAGGGAGACTGGCTTCTAATTCTCTTTTTTGGTTGGGTCTTTCCCTGATTTGGGAATCAAAGTAACACTTGCTTTCGGGAATGAATTTGGAAATATTGCTTCCCTTTCAATTTCATTGAAAAATTTAAAAGATAGTGCAACAGTTCTTCTCTAAATGTTTTCTAGAATTCAGAAGTGAAGCCATCAGAACCTGGGCTTTCCTTGTTGGTAAATTTTAAATTACGTTTTCAATTTCACTAATTGTAATTGGGGTGCTTTTTCTAAAGCTTTTTTCAACTTTGGCAATTCATATTTAATAGAAATCTGTCAATTTCTTCTCTGTTTTCCATTTTATTAGAGTACAGGTTCTTGAAGTAGGTATTGATGATCCTCTGGATTTCTGCTGGATTTGTTGTGACTTCACCCTTTTCATTCATAATTGCAAGCATTTTAGCCTTTTCTTTCCTTTTTGATAAGGATCGGTAAGTGTTTATCAATTTTATTTATTATTTCCAAAAATAACAACTCTTCGATTTGTTGATTTTTTATCATTATCTTAGTCTCCATTGCATTGATTTATGCTTTGATTTTTATAATTTCCTCCCTTTTATGAGTTTTAGGTTTCTTTTGCTCTTCTTTTCTTGCAGCTAAAGATTCAGTATTAAGTTGTTTATTTCAGCTAGCTTTCTATTCTTAATTTGGGCACTGCTATGACTTTCCCTCATAGAACTATTTTCATTGTGTCCCATAGATTCCTATATGTTGTACTGGCATTATCATTTATTTGTAAAAACTCTATTTTTTCTTTATTTTCCTCTGTGACCCATTGTTCAGGAAAGTATTGTTCATTCTTTATTTTCTTCTGTGACCCATCATTTTTTCAGGAAAGTGGTGTTCAATTTCCATGTGTTTGTGAAGTGCTTGCAATTTCTTATACTATTGATTAATTGCACTATGGTCTCATAATATACATGGGATAACTTAAATTCCTTTGCATTTACTTAAACATGTTCTATAAGCTAGAATGTGGTCTATTTAGGAGAATGACCTAAGTGCAGCTAAAAAGAATGTATATTCTGATTTTGAGGGGTGGAACACTCTGCAGACATCTATTAAGTCCATATGGTCAACATTTGGTTCAATTCTAGTATTTTGTTGTTGATTTTTTTGTTTCAATGACCTGTCTATTTGTGACAATGGTGTATTTAAGTCTCCAACTACAATTGCATTAGCGCTTACTTGGTTTTTCATTCCCTTGATATTTGTTTTTGTGTAGTTGGGGACATTAGTAATTGGTGCATATATATTTATGATTGTCATCTCTTCCTATTGTATTGTTCCCTTTACAAGGATGTAGTGACCCTCTTTGTCTCTCTTAAAATAGTTTTGGTTTAAATTTTACTTCATCTGCAAATAATAAGAGAGCTACCCCTACTTTTTTTCCAGGTTCCTATTGCATGGAGAACTCTTTTCCATTCTTTTACTTTCAGTCTATGAGTTTCTTTTTTAACTAGGGGCATTTCTTGTAACAGGATATTTTTGGATTTTGCTTCTTAATCCATTCTGCTGTTCTATTTATTTTGATTGGTTAGTTGAGGTCATTAACATTGATGGTTATAACTGATATGTGTTGACTTATCATTGTCATGCTGTTGTCCTGTTGTTGACCCTTTTTATTTTTCCCCCTCTCTCCTTAATTTCTTGCTTTGCATAATGTATTTGCTCTGCTGGGCCTCGTGAAGTTGTGAACCTCATTGTCCTTTTCTAGGATATTGTTTAGAGTGCTGGTTTGGTGTTCATGAAGTTTCTCAGGTCTCCTTGTCATGGAAGTATCTTATTTTCTCATCAATTTTGGAAGATAGTTTTTTATGATGTATCAGTCTAGGTTGGAGCTTGTTCTCTTTTAGGGCTTGAAATACCTCACTCCAAGCTCTCCTTGACTTGAGGGCTTGTGTTGAAAAGTCTGCTGTGATTCAGATGGTCTTTCGTTTGTTTATTTTCTCTAATTATTTGTACTATTTTTTTTTTCTGTTGGGTATCTGGGATCTTGATTATTATACATGTAGATATAGATTATTTTTTATTATGGTTAGCTGGAGTCCTATATGCTTCACTTATTGTATGCCAAATTCTCTTGCTTTGTTTGGGAAGTTCTATGTCATTAATTCTGTGATCTTTTTTTTTTTTTTAATATCCTTTGTACTTACTCCTGTTTTTTCATGGACTCCTGTCAGTCCCATATTATTCTTTTAGAATTGCAGAGTGTTAATAGTAATATGGCAAGGAAGGCTTGCATGCATGTTTAGGTGGGAATCAGGACTCTCTTGATAATGAGATTGAAGGTTACACATGTTTTATTCTGTCAAAATTTTATCAACATTTGTGTATGCCTTAAAATTTTGTGTGAGGCTGCTTTTAAAGAAGATAGATTTTAACTTATTTGGTGGAGGAAATTCCAAAACAGCCTCAGTTCTGGCTTTGGCAGGTTACTGCTGGCAGCTTTTGTGCCTATCCATAGTGAACATCAAGGACAAAAAATAGAGCCAAAAATGTGAAAACAGTTTGGACTGACCAGAGAAGATGCATGTGTACTCTTGGGACTAAAGGGAATGTGGTTGCTAAAGTGATTAAGGCCTTTAAAAGGAAAACAACTACTTTACATAGGGAAAAGAAAATGTCTTCACAAATCCCAGGATTCAACAAAATCCCAATCACATAGACTCAAGGATTTAAAATTGTAAACTTCTTTGAAAGACTGCTTTGAAGAGTAGGACGTTCTATTCACTCAGGGAACTTGGGGAAGTGTTACTCAATCATTCCTCATCTGAGAGAATGATACAGTCATGGTCCAAGAGGACTCAGTCACTGCTTGTGAAAACACACACTGGAATCAATTCACATAATTATGTTTTTGCAGACATGCACAATGCAAGAGTCATGAGTTCAGGGGTACTTCCACCCAAATTTCAAAGGACAGCATGAGATATCAGCCAGTGTGTCATAAATATGATGTTCCTGACAGGAAGTATTAATAGGGTAATGTGGAGTTGAGTTCAAGTGGAGACCAAGGAGATTAGATGATCCGGCAAAGTAGAACACCCATCAGTGTGTGATGTGAGCTGCAATTGGCAAGATCACAGAAACAGGGATATCACACTGGCTGGAGTTCATGTCATCTTAGCACATGTCCAAGAGGTAATGCGTGAAGCTGTACAAGACTTAATGTCTATCCTACTGAGTTTTGTTTTTGTTTTGGTCCAGTTCTCTTTTATCTCATATTTCTCTCTTTTTGAATAGGAATTTTACCCTGTACTATTTTATTTTGGAAATTTTTAACTTGCTTTCTGTATTTTATAGATGTTTAAAACAATGTGCTTGTGTTGCGTCTCAGAGAATACTTTGAACTTGGACTTTGGAGCAATGCAGGAGTATTAGTATTTTGAGGAAGTATTTAGTACAGTTTGTTGTAAGCAGTATTATTAAATTATTTTATGTGGAATTGTACTCTTATAACTGATTACTTGCAGCTTAAGGGTGGTTTTTTAATTGTATATTAAGTTGACAAGGCATGGAGTTACACCAGTTAATCTTGACTCTCAACCTGAAAGGATTAAGACTCCTGGAGAAGTGATTATAGAGCAATAACTTCAACAATGGACTATCTCATTGATGAGTTTATAGTTGAACGATCTATTAGTTAGGTTAAGTGCTGTCCATCCCCAGTTCTTTTGAGCCCACTATGTCCAGCTACTATGTTTTGAATATCTTTCTTTCATCATGCCCTTCCACCATGAATATCTGCTTTGGAACAAGCAAACCATATACTGAAGCCTTTAAAACTGTGAGCTATAATACTGTAGTTCTTTTTTTTTCATGAAAAGATATTCTTTAGAATGACCATACTTCCAAAACTGTTTTACAGATTTCACACAACTCCATTTAAAATACCAATAGCATACCTCACAGAACTAATGAAAACAATCCTAAAATTTATATGGAATCAGAAGAATAGCACAGGCAATTCTGGGCAATAAAGGCAAGGCAAAGGGCATCACACTCTCCAATTTGAAAACATGCTGCACAGCTAACATGATAAAACAGCAAACAAAACCAAACCAAACTAATCCCCTAAAAAAAAACAAAACAGAGACAGCAATGTTCTAGGTCTTTAGATGAGTATGCCAGGCATTGTGTTGTAGTGATGTAAAGCTGGCTAATACAACATCTATAATGGTAATAAAAGCTTTGATATTATGTGTGGTTGTTTTGTTGGCAAAGGGAGTTAGAGCAAGTTGTTTGGAATAGTAAACACATGATATTTGCTATATAATGTATTATTATTACATTTTAGTGTTACACATATTTCAAAATTATACTAGCAATGTAGGTGCACACATTTTTATTATTATAAAACTACTTAAGATCAAATGTTGAAATTGATGTATGCAAGGACCCAACTGTCCTTTAAGAAAGTGGGAAAGAGATTCACCTCAAAGGAAAATTAAGTAAATGATCTATAAATAATAATATTGACTTCATATGTAAATAATTTATTTCCTTTTTACATTATGCAGAAATGTTTCACAAAGTTGGTTTATTATCTACTGTATTTTAATTTTTAAAAATATTTCATTAGTACGTATTTGTATTACATAATGATTACATTCATCATGGTGAGTCAGTCCATGTACATCAGATATATACATTCTTTTACTAATTTAATATTTCTTATTCAAAATTTTTCTTTTAATAAAACAAACTTTTGTATTTTCAACCAAGTATACATAATTAAAAATTCTTAATTCATTTTGGTCTTTTCTATAAATAGTGTCTTCAGGTCATCCTTGAAAGGCATATGATATTTCCCATACTTAAAGAAAAAAGTTGGTTACAATATGTTATAAAATTTTATATGATAAATTTTATATGATATTGACATATATTTAATAGTAAAATTACATATTCCTATATGATTTGAGAAATTACTTGATTAAAGTTTGGGTCCATTTCTATTGGCATTATCCAAACCTATAAATATGAACTTTTACACATAAGAGATTTCTTATATGTTTAACAGACTTCACAAGAAGAGTTCCTTGCATATTTGAACTTTTTGTAGAGAAGATGCCCCTTGCATTATTTCATGTACCTCTCAAAGTTTTGTCTTTTTCATATATCCAGGAAAAAATATTAAGAAACAGCTGGAAATGATGAAATCAGAAGATAGAAAGGACATGGAGAGACCCACAAAGCAATGCTTTGTTCCACTGTCACTGCAGGGAGTATAACCTATCAAGAATGAAGAGCAGAAAGAGAACAGGATGGGGTAGAGATAATAAAAGCTTACACAAAACTCAGCTGGCAAAGTATTCAAGATGGCACACTCCAGAGCTGAACCTCATGTTCATACAGGTTGATAAGCACAACAGACTGGAGATCTGACCATCACTTGAGGCAAAATCAGAGAGCATTTTAGCTTTAATTTTAAGACATGCTGTTTTCATTTGCAAGCAGAAATAAGCTTTGTGGAACTCTCCTGGGTGAAATAGCCAGTGTATTAACTCATTTCAATTGTCCATGTAATCATTTTAAAACAGCCAGCCAAAAAAGATAGCTAGAAAAATTAATACTTTTTTTTGTTTTGATATTTTACTGAAATGGCAGCTTTACCCCTCAAAATATTTTCTTTTTCAAAAAAAATTTACTTTGGTCCAGGGATTTAGCTCAATTTTTCCAGTGCCTGCCTCGCAAGCACAATCCCCAGTACAAACAAACAAACAAACAAAAACCATTATTCAAATTGTATGCATTTTCACAAAATAGAATTCATTTACATCATCTAAATGCCATCATATTGTATACCTGAAATGTACCAATAAACTTAGAGAATACAAAAAAGGAATGCTAAATTTCTCAATGTTTACTCATGCCCGCCTTTTTTACATAGCATGATAAATCCTTTCAAATGACTACTATGAAGACAACAATGTGTTAAGAGCCAAGGATTAAGGATTACTGAAATAGACATTGAGCAATACTGTATTTGAAATGTAAGTGTGAATGAAATAATACTAGTGATTATATTTAATTGCCATGAGTATAATAAAATGCAGGAATGAGGAAAATCTAACTCAACATGGCCATGAGTGCCCTCCATAAATGAGTTATTTAAATACCATTTAGGTTTATTTTTAAGTTTAAAGTACTTAACACAGTTCCTGACACAGCATAAGTACTTAATAAATATATATTTAGTTCATGTTATCATTAGACAAAATATTATAAGATGGGGATGATGGGAGGGCATATTAGAATTATGTAAGAATTAGAAAACTTTCTGATATCTTCACTCAGCTCCCAGAGATGGTATTTGAGAAGATATGATACCTTCATTTATTCGTGTTTTATTTTTATTGTTGCTGATGTTTTTGCTTCTAAATTTATCTATCTGGTAATATCACCTATATCTCAGGTCAGATATATAGCTAGAATTCCTGATCACATATTTTAGTGAGATGCTTTTTCAAATATCTTTGCTCATTTCCTGCTACTATCTTTAGTGTTTATAGACAAAACACTCATAAGTCATTACTTGAATACCTTATTACACTTCTTGCTAAACTGATTCAATATTTCACATGGGAGAACATCATTAAAATCTCCTGTGATGCTGAATCTGCCATGCATTTTCTTGAGGGGGTTCCTACCTTGATTCTAATAGTAGGCACTATACATATAAACACTAAATTTCCAGAAATTTTTAGAACCACTATCTTTTTAGAAATTAAATTTGAAAATGCCAAGTTTTTAGAAAGATATGATTTTATTATTTTAATTTCTGTGAGGAAAAATATTTTCCTTCTATTTTTTACAAAGTGGAACCCCAAATGTAGACAGAGCTGACGTCTAGAAATACAGAGTAAAAAAATCTATATTACATTCATGCGTTAGTAATTAAAATTAAGGAAAGGGCCGGGGATTTGGCTCAGTGATTCCACTGCTTGCCTCACAAGCCAAGGTCTGGAGTTTGATCCCCAGTACCAAAAAGCCAAGCAAACAAACAAAATTAAGGAAAGATTTACTAGGTTTGATCTCAAGGATATGTGGAGACCAGATCTTAAGTTCCACTATAATTCTGCTTCACATATCTAATTCAGAGAGTCATTCTGTGAAAATAAAACTACTTTTTCAAAAGACAAAAATGATAAATTAAGCAGGACAGCTCCCATTATGCAAATGAACCAATTAAACCTTATATCTTACTAGAGCCCAATCATGGTTTTTATCTAAGACTAATTATAGTAATGAGACTATTAAAAATAATTTAAATCATCAAAATATACTTTTTGATGATTTAATTAAATTATTATTATTTTATGATTTCATGGAATGTTTAGCAATGAGCCATAAAATTATATTGCTCTGCAACTCAAAAATACTTTCAATTCGGTATCAAATCTATATGGAAGAAAATGGTTCAATTCAATCTGCTTTAAATCTTGTATACTCTGCATCTTATCATTAAAATATCAAAATAATTTTATATGTTCACATGAATAAAGACAGCCTAGGAAAATAAGATGATTTTTGTTTATTACATTTAATTTTAGGTACAGAAAAATGTTTCATTGAAAAGAATACACTGCAAAGATATGTTTGTAGCTATTTTATTTAACATATCTGGATAAGTAAAAAGTATTATGTCTCAAAATAAATTTTATTTACAGTATTGAGATAATACTTAAGCTTTTCTGGGTTGCATAATTTGACTAAACCAAACAGATGCAATTTTTAAAAAAATCAGTCTCCTGCAACGAATTCTGTTGATCACAGAAAAGTTACAGTTAACTTTGTAGTTCAGCTTTTCAGATATCTTACTGAAGTTGTCAGTTGTGATTTGGGAACCGAAGGAATACAGCCTGGTATTCAGGTATCTTATTGTTTAGAAGGATTATTTTTCTTGATCCACATTTTGGTATAAGTGCCAGCTGTGTAGGCACCATCTTTGCTCTTCTATTCTAAGACTTACAGCTATTCAGGGGTCAGCCTAAAGTCAGTGAGAGCAGGTCCAGAGGAGACTTGTGCTGACTCCCTCTATAGATAGCTTTACTCAGACAGATTTCTTGAAAAAGGGAGAAGTAAATAGAATTTCAAAGTTTTAAAAATCAAAGTATGGGTTACTAAATCTCAAGGTTTCATTTGAGAGATAAACATCAGGTTCCATTGATTATTGTCTTTCTCATTTGACAATCAATTAGCTTACAGATCAAGATTTTCATGTTTTTATCTTTCTTTAACTTAAAGGAAAAATTAGTTTTGTTACAAATGCCACAGCACTATACTTTCTAGAAATGTCTTCAATAACATTCATATTGGATCGTTTCCTCATTGACTTTATTGGTACATTTTAGGTATACAGTACAGTTACATTCATTATTGGGATCTTGTACCTCTACATGACAGGTCTTGGTTCTCATTTTTCCCCCTTGTCCCTGCCCTCCCTTCACCCCTCCTCCCTCCCCCTTTACAAACACTTCATTTACATTGCATCATTTTCTCTTATTTTTTTCTTAAATGTCTTCAGTAACATTCATATTGGATCACCTCACACACACAGTAAAGAAATTGCGCGTGACTTGACCTCCCCACTGTTACTTTTGGGTCTATAAAACACTTGTCAAAGCAGTTACTCCCATAAAATTATTGTCCACTCCATCATAATCCCAACAACTCAAAATAACTTGAGCAAATAGGCATATATGGTAATCTCAATAACATGGAAAAACATAAAATCAACATATAATAATCTCATTTAGCTTCAAATATTAAAAAAAATAAGCATAAGCCCCCAAAATAGAAAAACAAAATGGCTTAGCCTTCAACTATGCCAAACTTGTTTACTATTTCTGTCTGCTCCTGAATTAGATTTTAAATGTTTCTGACTCCCATCTTATGTATCAAGTATTTTGAAATTATGCAAATGCCCATACCAAATAATTTCTCTAGTGTGAGAAATAAAGTGTAAATAAGGACTAAAGGGTATAATAGAAAATGTGAAATAGGAAGAAAAGTTGCAAAGGGGAAGGGGAAGTGGGAGAAAAAGAAAGAGGGAAGGAAATTAATACAAGAAAAAAGAAAAATTGGAAGCAAAGTCTTTGTAGACAGGGAGGGGTGGAAGGCTTGAAGGGAGGGAAGGGGATTGGGGGAAAACTGGTGAAGATGGATTATGTAAAGGTCAGAATCTCCAATGATGAATGTCATTATGTCATATGTGTTAATTGTACCAATAAAATTAACTTAAAAAATGGTTCAAGCCCAGACTGGACATAGTGACACCTTAATCTTAGCATCCAGCAGGGTGAGGCAGGAGGATTGCTTTGAGTTTGAGGCCAGTCTGGGCTACTTAATGTGTTCAAGACCTACCTAAACTATAACACAAGACACTATTTAAAAAAAAAGAAAAGTCAAGCTCAGCTTGGGCAATTTAGTAATGTAGGCAGACCTTGTCTCAACCCCTCCCCCACAAAAATAATTCGAACAAAATGAAAACCGATTTACTTTTCATAATTTTTATTCTTGCATTCACAATTCAAAAATCTTACATGACTTACGGTTAATTGTGATAATTTTTCTCATTTGTTCTTGCTAAATCCTGTCGTGTGATTTTATCTTCTGACCCATGTCCATGGAATACAACTCCAGCTAATTCTCTATTTACTCTGCAATAGCCACTTTTTCTGTGAAATTGTCTCTGAGTTCTGTGACTCTATATAATCATCTTTCTTGTATGCTCTGCAATAGACACAGGATTTAGTTTCTAAAATTTAGTCACTTTTATTAATTGGGTTTGTTTGCATGTCCAAAAGTTTTTCGACTTGAGGGCAGGGAATAGGTTTTATATTTTTACCTTTTGACAAAGCAAATTATCTACACTTTAACATATATGTCAATAATATTTTGTTGAGTGAAGAAATGAGTAAAATTTGGACTTTTTACTCAAACTAATGTCACCAACTTTTCTCGTTATTTGTCTTTAAATTCAATTTTAATAATAAATTCATCATTATATTATCTCATCATCATAGTGACTCAATTCATCAAATATGTTATTGTACTAACTTTTTTTTTCAGAGTGTCAATACTTTATTTTGGTGTAAAGATGGGAAGCTGGAAAATACACTGTAATTTGTACTAACTTTGAATAATGCTATGAGTTATTTTGGTCAATTTTTAATTTTTACATATTATTAAAATTATTGTATTTTATTTTGAAATCCAAAGAGGTGAAATTTAATATGACAGAAAAAATATATAAAAGGTTTGGTCGATTTTTAAAATGTAATCAGAATACCAGAGATTAAAAAAAAAAACAGAGGAAATATTTTGAATGATAATAGCTATGAATTTTGCCAAATTAACAGCAAATCTAGGAGTCTCAGAAAATGCCAAGCTTATAAACATGCACACCGAGTGTCTTCTATATATATGTACCATAGTCAAAGTGCAGAAAACCAAAAACAAAAAGACAATCTTGAAACAAGCCAGAGAGGTGAAAATTACCTTCCCGACAGAGACACAAGGCTAAAATTATGTTATATTTCTCACCATAAATCATGCAAAAAGGAAGGATGAAAGTAAAAATATTTAAAGTATTGAAATGATTGCCAACCTATTATTCTATAGTTATTGAAATCATACATGAAAATAAAGCAATGTAAATTTTAGTGAAAACAAAATTGAAGGAATTCATTGACAGTGGATCTTCCTTGCAAAAAATATTTTTTAAAAAGTTTTTTCAACAAAAAAGAAAATGATGTGGTGTAGATTCTATATAATTACAAGGAGAGCTTTCTATAGGAAAAGAAATATTGAAATAATTAACAAGCAATATGAAAGAGACCATCTTCAGTAAAAGACTAAAAACCAATTTGTACAGAAACCATTCCCTAATGAAGGTTGAGAACAACTCCCCACTTCATTCTTGGCTGCAGTTAGTGGCACCGTACAAGGCACAGTGTTGGAATTAGAGAGCTCCAGCATTAACAACATTTCTGTTAGAGAGTCTTTCACCTGACGCTGTTGTGGGTTACACGTGAGAAGGTTGTGCTTGTGGGTAATTTGAGAATGGAGTAACTGGGAAAAGTTACCTCAGACGGATAGTGAAGGTGAACATCTGCAGTCATAAATCATTTTTTCTTGACAAGATGCGACGAAAGCGACATTTTACCTTTGTGATCCTCCAGTACAAGTGCCTTAAATTTAGTCTAATAGTAAGAAAACATTAGGAAATTACAATAAAGAGACATTCTTCAAAATTCCTTGTCTGTTAGTCATTCGATATCTCGAGGTTATGAAAGGGACTATTTCTGTAAATTGTCAGAGACTAAAAAAATTAAGAAACAAAAAATGAATGTGGGGTAGATTTCTAGATGAGATTCTGAAAGAGCAAACAGGATATTAGATAAAAATTAAGTAATTTTAAATAGTGTTCAACCTTGGTTGATAATAATATATCCATATCAATTCAGCAATCATAATGCAATAGCATACTGATCTGTGCTGCAATAATAGGAGATATTGATAATGTGATAGATAATAGCTACCTGTAAATATAAAACTGTTCCAAGAATAAATAAAAAAAAAATAAAACCCAATGTCTACCATGTAATTATCAGTTTAATTTCTTTGAAAATCTTTATTTAAAAATCAAGATCAAGACATTATTAAGTCCACTGAATATTTGGAGAACAATTATCATAGTACATGGCTGTTCTGAACTTCTATTTTATTTTGTGGAAAGATGTTCCTGAGTGACTGTGTACAGGAATTAGTTCAAATTTGGGAAGAGATGGTCAGATAGTGCTGAGAATATTTGAAGCAGTGTGAAGTCTGCAGCTTGTCTCCATCCTCTGATAAAATATTTAGCCTTCACTACAAGTAGAATAGTGAAAGATCTCACTTCCATCCACAAGAGAAAGACTATATCTGTCATATTTGGTATTCAGATTTATTGTCTTCTATGAGAACGTAATGAGGAATAATTCTTAGTAATGAGGACTATTAATTGTGTAAGCCAGCAATTACTTTAAATCCATAATTTTATGGTTAATGTTAAAATCGTATGACATATCTTATGACTAATCTTACTACTATTAAAATGTGAGCACAATTAATATTTTGCAGAATTGTTTTTGACATTATTCTTTTTCAGTTATCATTATGTCCTTAGAAAATTTAAGATTGTAGCCTAAAAATAAATACTTGCTAAGTTTTGAAATTGGTCATCTTAGTCTATAGTATAATTGCAAATTTAAATACATTTACTGCTTTTATTAGGAGTCAACATATTATTAAATCGCACATTGTGGAAGATAATCAATATTTTAATATATTCTATAAAATGTATCCTCATGAATGTTAACTTTAAATATTTAAAACATAGTTTTCCACAAAATAGGTTAATGCCTTACATTTGTATTGACTTTGCTTCTGTAATAAGAAAATAGTAGATGCTAGCATAAAGTGATTAAGTGCTCGTTATGTAACAAATAAATAAAACAGCAAAAATCCCTCATGTTTCTTCATAATCTTTTAGATAGATTCTATCTTAATCTAGTGTGTATGAATTGTTTCTATTATTGAATTATTCCACATTAATAATTTAACCTTCAGGAATATAGTGACATAGGTCATTAATTTCATTTTATTCTTTGTATTACTATATTATTTTAGAAATGGTTTCCTGAGATCTCAACATTATAATAGTTTTCTAATTTTAAATAAGACAAAATCATAATCATGGATATCTAAGTAAATCAATCAATGCCTTACTTTCATATTTTCAGAAATGTATTAGAAGACTTTATAACAGGGTTTGGTTATTTTTATTAATTTTGTTCTCAAATAGATTGGTGTAATAGTAAATATAGTGCCATGTGAACAATATTCTCTAGGTCGTTCCGGTGGTATTTTAAAGAGAAAAAGCTTGGACCAAATTGGAATCTTGCAGCATCAAGTTTGAAAAGCTGGTGATTGTTCTTTGAATGAATTTGAACACACACACAAACACACACAAGCTCACATTTCCTAGTGCCCTACTAGTTTTGAATGCTGATTTTTAGAGTATCATGGAAAAGCATGACTCACTTTTATTGCAGAAAAAAGTAAATAAACAACAGGTAAAATAAAATGCAATTTTTAAGAACTGGTCTCTCAAGTTTTCCATAATTATGCTAGGCATGATTGTTTAACATTTTTTGTTGCTTGTATGGTAATTCATACATTGAAGGAGATAACAACCCCGATGCGCCATTAAATAAACAAATGTATACAAACTCATAGTTTCATCCAGTCAAGCCTGGATTTTAAAATGCAATCTTGGTTTTCATATGTGCATTAAAATAGATTCATTCAGTTAAATCTGAGTTAAAAACCATCTGATTTCTATATGGAAATAATAAAATATAATAAAATATAAACTCACATAAATAGCTAATAGTGGAAATTTATCTAATCTAGAAATATCACTTTATGTTTACATCAATTGCTCATTGTTCTTGTTTTTATCTGGAATATCAATTGCACAAGTGATACAAGTTAACTTGCCTTATCTGCTGCTAAGTCATAACAACCCTTCTCCGGACTAGACCAAGTAAGTACTCATATCCTCTTCTTTTCCTAGTTCAGTGCTCAGGTTCTTGGGTGGCTGAAAGCAAGGAGGACAAGTTTAAGGCCAGTCTGAGCAACATATGGAAACTCCAACTCAAAGTAATATTAAAAGGGCTGAGAATGCAGCACAATGCCATAGTGCCCCTGAGTTTGATCACTAGTACTGCAAAACTAAGAAAGCAAACGTTCACCAAATGTACATTCATAAGTAGAATTACATTTTCTTTTTCTGTCTTTTTCTTTGCTATTTTTTCATGAGTGTAAAAGCGTGGGCATTGAACACTATAACATTCACTGTTTTTTTTTTCCTTTTTGTCTCTCAAGCTTAACTTCTGAACATGTCTGTTAATATCTACGGGATAATAGATCCAATGAAATTATTTTAATCCTGCTCTCAATATAACATGCACTTTATATGAATTCCTTGAACTGGTGGTAAGAATTCTAAACTATTTCCCATGTTGTTCATTAAGTGACACTTAAACTCTTATAATGTTGGACTGTGGAAGATAATATTTCCTTAAACATTTGCATATATATGTATATATATATATAGTAGTATTTTGTCATTATTTAAAAGCTTTCACCATAATTTCTGTATTCTCATTATGTAATTAATTTCAAAAGCAAAATATTTCAAAATATCCCTCACATTTTGGCAAAATGATCGCTTTTCCCTTCAACTTTTCCTGTAATGCAAATACTTCTCGATTGCCTGAAGATAGTGACTTTCAAACTATTTATTACCGAAAAATGTATATTTGATTAAATTGAATATGAAATTTCAAAATTCAAAACATGTAGGTGCAAAACAACAACTTGTATAGTGTTAAGATAATGTTTTTAACTGTTAGCTTGTACTAAATACCTAAGTTTCAATATACAGTAGAATATCTGAGCAGTTTAGGAAAATTATTTCCTAAATTCATAAGAGAAAAATTATAAAGTATAATAGAAATTAAATATATATATGTGTACTACTGCTCAACTACCTCCAGGGTATGTAGTTTTTAAAAGGCAGAATAAAACAGTGCTTGGTCAGAGAAGGTTTCCTGAAACACAGTTAGTAGATGATTTAATCACAAGACAAAGACACCAATTTCTGGGAGTCAAAAATTTGCTGTTCTTGGTAGAGAACAGAAGCAATCATCAGGTATTAAGAAATAATTGTAAATATATTGAAAGGGGCTTTAAAATATAACTATTAGAGTATCATGCCTTAGATCTAAAACATCAATTTCATGAGTAGAATTACAGTAGAGGACAAAAATGATATGTGAGAGTGACTAATAAATTTAAAAAATCAAAGAAACAATCAATCAATATTAAATTTAAGTGAACAATTTATCCATGTGATCTTTTAGCTATCGTCTAAAGCTAAATGGCTTCACACCACATACCTGCATCATTTTCAACCAGGGCATAAATTGAAATTAAGGCAGAATTTTAGCTACAACTTCATTTTAGCTTAACTTAATAAAATTTTGACAGTTTTTTTAAGTTGTCCTAATTGGCACTTTTTTTTCAAGTTAAAATTCTTTCTTTAATCATGAAAGAGAGGATCAAACTGATTAATCAATTTAGTTTGATATATGTTATAAAATTTAAACTACTGTGCTTCCAATAAAAACTCCTTAAGTACCCTCTTTTCTCTTCTGTTTCCACATTAATTCATTTCCTAAGAATAGAAATAATGCCATGTAATCAAAAAATGTTATAAAATACTTTAACACAGCATTCAAAATATATTGCTTTGATTCAAACAATAAAGCTTACTTTACTCATATATTGGTTTGTTTTATGAAGTTTCAAATTTAAGTTCTCCCTGGAGAAATGCACATAAATGTTATCAGAGAAGTACTACTTAATCATTATGAATGCAAAACATTATCCTACCTTTTATATTTACTTAGATGAAAAATATTTCAAGCAGTTGTCATTTTTAGCTTGAATAAGCATACAGTCGTGAAAGATAGGAATGGAAACTTTTTATGTACTTGAAAGAAGCTATTGAGATATATTCTGTACATGGATAAGAAAATTTTTATTTGTCACTAGTAGTTTTGCTTCTACTTTGTTTTATTTAAAATAGTCTACAAAATATGAGTGGTCATACTTTATTCTCTATTTATAAAGCTTCACAATGAACCAGGGGTTTTGAGAGCCTGTAACTGTGGGAGGCTGAAAGCAGAAGAATCAAAAGTTCAAGATCGGTTAGGGAAAGTTGAGGATGTCCTGCCAAATTCAAATAAAAATGAGGTGGGGAAGTAGCTAAGCCCTGGGTGGTATCACCAGCCCTAGACACACACACACACACACACACACATGCACATGAATACAAAAGTTATTCTAACATATTAGTATTATATTATATTTTATATTGTATCAAATATAATGTTATTTGGTAATAGAAAAACCATTTTGAAAAAGAAATATTTGGAAACAGGTTTTTCATTTTAGAGAAAAAGTTACACACAGAGAACAAATGGGAGACAGAGAATGTTGACAGAGTTTCCTCTAAGAAGAAGGAAAACTACAAAATACAGAGGCAGTCTTAATAGTGAAGACAAGTGATATTCGGAGTTCAGATGCCTCATACGACCGAAGTGCTGGGTGTAAGATAGCGGTCCACATCCCACTATGACACTGTGACTCTATTAAAAAGTGTAAACATCTAAAAAAAGGTTGTTATACATCTCTAGTCTCTCAATGTATGATGCAAACTGATACGTAAAATTCTTAATGTGACATTGTGAAATGGGAAGAAAAGGGCTAAAGATGTAGGAAAGTGGGAAGGTTAGGGGAAAGGTAATAAAGGAAAAGAAAAAAAGTGTGAGACAATGAAAAGATGGAAATAAAGTGTTTGTAAATGGGGATGGGAGGAGGGGGTGAAGGGAGGGCAGGGACAAGGGGAAAAAATGAGAACAAACTGATAGGTAAAATTCTTAATGTAAAAATTGTCAATGCCTCCCTGTCAAGTTCCTTTTCTGTAACTGTGTCTGAAAACTCGATACTGAGCAGTGTACAATGTACTGGCATCTATTTATTGGGCAAGATTCTGTTGCCCATGGAGATTGTCTGCAGAGTCTCAAATTGGCACCTGCTACCACACAGGGAAACAGAACACTCTTGGCCAGTTCTCCCCTTCTTTTCTTATAAAGTCATAATTCCATGGGACTAGAGCCCTGTCCTTATGGCCTCATTTAATCTTAATTACAACTCAATTTCCCTACTACAAGTTATACAGTTGAATTAAATTTATACCCTCTTAGTATGTCATAAGAGGGATTCAATGTCAACAAGAATTTGCTGTCGCCATTCGAGCCACAGTTTTATCTCCTTCCTGTCTGCCATAAAAATAAGCAAACAACTAAAGCCCCAAAGCAACAAATATGCTTTTAATAACATTGAATAAAGAGGCTGATTTCCTGCAATGATCGTGGAACTAGTCTCAGTAAATAGAAGTCATGGAGCAAAAGAGAATTAGACATCCTTGTAAAATATTGTTTTTAGGGAAAAACCAAGAATCATTTTTAATGGTCAGTTGATTGGAGAAGTGGTGTTTATTAAAGGCTATTTTTTAGATTAGATAAACCACAATAACGAATCATTCTCCGTGCCTTAGTAGCAGCAGCCCCCAAAAGTTATTTCTCGCTCACATAACATGCCCATCACAAGTCAATGAACTTACCATATTTAGTGACTCAAATATATAGGACAGAGAGCTATATTTCAAATATTGAGAGAAGACATATTACCTTACAATTGTGCCATCTGAGATATATGCCCTTTGTGGTTGCTGCAGGCTTTTGTACTAGCAATTAAACACTGCACTAGAAGAGCACACCTTATTTTTACAAACATTTTACTGGTCATAACTAGTCACTTGATCGATCACTGCATATGTAAAAACTAGCAAAGATAAATCCTCTTACAAACTCAGCAGGAGACATAACTGGATATGGGCATATATCACAATCTATACTATGATATTCTTACTAACTTTTATTAGCAATAGGAGAGTAAGTCCATCAAAACAGCTACTTTGTGGGAAGAAATAGTAAGAAACTAAGAATTAAATGTGTTGTTGGAATATGATTTACAACATGACAAAATATAATTAGAAAAATGCTGAAAGAATTATTTTCTTAATGCTTAGAAGGTACACTTTTTTCATCTATAAACCTGAACCTTTTGAGGAACAAGAAATCTCACTGTCTTTTTCATATTGAAACATTATAATGCAGGCATTTTCACAAGCACTTTGTGCTTACATAAAATTACTATCTTTATTAATCTAATAGTATTTCTAGTGTCATTTTGGAAAGAAATGATTTATGATGCTTGACTGAAATAAAATATTTAAGCAGTGAACAAGTTAGTAATAGAAATCACTACAAATAAAGCAAAGACAGTCTTGAAAACTATGTACTTTTGTAATGGTTTGTAAGAAAATGACTCAGAGCAACCAAGACAAATGTTAAGCAAATGAAAGAGTAAGATTTTTAAAATAGCAGATTTTAATACCACCATGCTTCAATATAATTCAATATAAGCTGGATATTAGATGCATTTTTCAATGTCATAAAAAGAAAGAAATAAACCTAATACTTTAATATTCGATAGGCAAAAAGAAATTGAATAACTAAAGTAATTTAATTTGATATATTTTTATTCTTTGAGTTCTTTCTAATTCATAAACATAATTTTGATGATGAAATACTTAAGTATCTATACTATATTTGATTTCATGCAAAAGATGAAATCTATAACTTGAAAATAGAAATAACCATATTTTTTTCTGTAAAATAGACATTTTCAACATAAAATTTTAGGTTTTAAAGGTTTATTGCAAAATCTCTTTAATTAGTTCCCTCTAATCATCACTACAATGTTAATTTTGCTTTGTTAAATTCTTCTACATGGTAAGAGATTTTCTTACAAAAATGCATTTGTTTGAATATACTTGTATATTTTGAACTATGTATTTTTCTGAAATGACCTATATTTGCATTTTTTTCTCTTTTTGCCCTTAAAGATCTGCACAAAAAGAGGAGCTGTTTTTGTGATTGATTGGGGTTTCATTATGGTCTTGTCCAGATTTTACCTGGCTAGAGGATTTAAAGATTGTGATAATATGTTGTGATAATACAAAAAAAATAAAAACTAAAAGAAAGAAAAAGAAAAGAAAAGCTTCTTACAATCCAGCATGGATTGTATCTAAAAGTGTACCTTGATTTAGTATAACTGTTATATGTATTTTGTATATTCTTCGGCCTATTAACCTGGGTGTTAATCTGTAGGTATATAATTGACTTTATAAGGATTTATAAGATAAATTAATCTAATTCTGGCAAAAAGGGTGTTAGGCAGAAGGTGAAAATGAATTGAAATATATCCACATGTCAGTTCCTCACAATGAATGTAAACATTATGTACTACAAAAACGTACTAATAAAAATTTTAAAAATAGAGATTGAATAAGGGAGAAGAAAAAATATGAGAAAAGGAAAACATGGAAACAAAGTCTTTGCAAACAGGGGAGGGTGGAGCGGGTGAAGGGAGGGCAGGGGTATGGGGACAAAATGAGAACCAGGATCTGTCACATAAAGGTACAAGTTCCCTGATGAATGTAACTGTACTGTATACCTAAAGAGTACCAATAAACTCAGTAAGATAAAAAGGAGATTGAATCTCCCAACAAAATTTTTGAATTAGTAGAACTAATTAAGCATTGACTTAATGTGGGTGAGTATCCTCCATTAACTGAAGACTTGAATAGTGTTAAAAATTTCATTGCTGAAATTTCTAAACATACTGTGGTCTTCCTTCATTCCTTCCTTCCTTTTCTTTCTCTCTTATTACAGTTTTTTGAGACAAGATCTTGCTATTAGTTCAGGCTGAACTTGAACTCATCATGTAGCCCAGCTGATCTCAAACTTGCAGCGGTCCTCCTGACTCAGCCTCCTGAGTGCTGGGATTACAGGCATTTGCCACCACACCCAGCAAAAGAGAAGTTAACCAATCATAGTAGCAAACCTCTGTAATCACAGCTATTGGGGAGGCTGAATGTCACAATTTTTTATCTTTTATTTTTGTTACCAGGGATTGAACTTGGGACCTTGCGCTTGAGAGGCAGGTGGCAGAACTACTGAGCTAAATCCCCTTAATTGTTTTTTTTATTTAACAAATCTATAACAACTTCTTGGGCTTTTTGTTTATTTGTTTGTATGTTTGTTTTCTGAGAGTTTGCTGTGTTTCCTCTTGTGACTGTAGCTGGCAGACATTATTTAAGAGGATATAAAACGGGTTTGCTATATATATTGAATTGATTTTTTGATATTAATGACTGAAAAAGTTAAACATAATAATATCAGTTAGTGCCAAATATTGTTGAAATGTGCATTGTAAAAACTACTCTGTAAAACCACATTTTCCTAAACATTTGAAGAGTGATCATAAGATAAAATGCAGCCATGATTTTAGGAATAATAAACAATGTTTATAAGTCCAATGTGTAATTAATTTTTAATAAAAATAATACTTTTTGATAGCCATTAAAAATCATCAATCTAAACACCAATTCCTATTCATCTTCCTTTCACTGACTACATGCTGCGCGATTGTTATCCAGTTCCTATAAACAGCTATTTCTCTGTTAAGTGGTTTTGCAATTAATAATAATAATAATAATATAACTGTGATTCCCATCTGTTTTATGATAGTCATAACTGGAAAATTTGCAAAACTGTAAGATAAGAAAATAATGTTTGTATGCAGATAAGAACCAAGCACTGGAGTCATTAGTAATGATGATGCAAGAGGAAGTGAGTCTTCTGGAGCAAACCCTAAGTGAGAAACAACACAGTGCCCTGTAGCGGTAAAGTGATTGTTCTTAGCTTTCAGAAAGGAGATTTCAAAAAGAGTTAAGGACCAAAAGTAGACAAATGCAGTAGCAGGAGATAGTGTCAATTATGACGAAGTAATGGTATTTGTTTAATGTGATGATTGAAAGAGAAGTACTGAGTTTTGATGAAAGAGAAAAAACTATGAAATAATCACCTAGGAAAATGAAAATATCGCTGTCTAAATGTCATGCCAAGAATTGAAGAGTCTGTTTGAAGTTACTGATTATAAATTTCAGATGAAAGTAGTGCACAAGGTTTTTTTTTTTTTCATTTATGTTTAGTGATGTAGATACATGTGAGGAGAGGGTAGAATTTTAGACTAAACAAGGATTATCATTTATCTCAGTACTATGAGGCTAGAAAGGACTTGAGAATTTTTTTGTGAGGCTTTGATTTGGATGATTATCCTTGGGATACAAAGTGAGCAGGAGTAAGTAGGGGTATGAACTATGTTGGGAACAGTGAAAAACAGCAAGGAGTTAAAAAAAAAAGACAGTCTATATTTTGAATATTGTTTAGTTGCAGTATTGGAAGAAATTAACTGGAAGATAAGTAATAAACAGAATGTACTATTCAAAATGGAAATAATCTTTCCCAATAGTCATTAAATAATACTGCATACAGTTAATTTAAACATAGTTATGCATGTGTGTATGTATCATAAAAATTTAATAAAGGGCACATTTCTGGAGTTGGACAAATAAGGGGGAGAACAAGCACAGCTCAAATGTAATGGCATATGATTGCTAAATTGAGCTAATTTAGCAGGAGCAGGATTTATGAGCCATACATAATTATAAGAATATATGCCTCTTGGGAAATTTCAGAAGCCCTGTGGAGGGCAATGTATTTTTCAATATCACTGTAATAAAAGTTTAAGGACATTTTATTTCTACCTAAAAGAGAATCAGTCTAGCTGATATCTGAGATACATTTAAAATTACCAATTCATCCATAGCAGTGAGTCAGTGTTTTTGAACAATGAAGCACAGAAAACAAACCCACTTGTAATTAATATATGGCCTTATAACAATAATTACATTATCAAATGATATTTTCTAAAAGTTAGTTTGAAGTTTGCTTACTACAGTCTTCCCTTATCCAGAACTCATGGTCATTGTTGAAGAATATTAGTGACAGTGGTCAGTTAACATTTTTGTCAGATTTTATTCAATATATTTTTTAAATTTCACAATTAAAATACTTTTAGAATGATTTTTTAATTTTTACAATATAATGAACAATTTAGCAGCATAGTTGTGTAGTGCTGAATGACAGAAAAATATTGACTACAAGAAATATTAAAGGAATCACACTGTATGATTTAAAATATCTATGGCCATAACATCCCATAAGAAGAAAAGGTCAAACGATACACTAAAACAGGATATGTAATACATATAGCAGGCAAAAAGAAACATCATTAGTATATAGTGACCTTTTTTAAATTGATGAGATAGATACATCTTACAGCATAAAAACGAGTAATGTTTGTATAATTCCTGTGTGTATGATTTTGTGATTTTAATTTTTTGTGAATCACACAATGTTTAGTATTGCTTCAGAGGTTTTTCTTTTTCTGTGATATGCTGTCATGCCTCTTGCCTGGGGAACTTTTTGGTTGTACCCTTCTTTCTAATTTGAAGAGTGCATTTCTTTATAGATTGAAAATAATATTTTTCAGTTATACATCATGAGAGTTTATCCCAAAGGCAATACACCTCTTAAGTGTCTTTAGCAATTAAGCTTTTTAAGAGGAGCAAGAAAAATTAAAATCTATCTTTTAAAAATATGAATAATAATTTCCCTTGCCGTTTATTGAAAAGTTCTTACATACCAATTATTTGTATCAAAAATGCATAACATTTCTATTCTTTTCTCTAGGTTAGTTTGACTGTTACTGTGTCTTCTCCTTTTGTTTTAATTAGAAAAACTTCCTAACGGGTTTTGGCATTTTGTAGGACAAATCTGATTCCCTATTTTTAATCTTTAGAAATATGCTAGCCAACAAAGAAAAACTCACTACATAATACTACATGTGATAAAACTGTGGTGGATGTTAAAGTATTTTGAAAATGTTACAGTAAAAGAAACGTTGTCATTAATCCCCCTCAAAATGTGCCCTTCACTTTGCGCTCGCTCTCTCATCAATCCTGCCGTTTTCTAACGTAGTTCTAGAGGTCCTCTTCAGTGAGTGTCTTCGTATACACTGTCGATGCTGCCTCGAAGTCCTGAATCTACTTAAAACGCTTATTTTCATGGCCGTTTTGACTTTGAGGAGCAGCCAAGAGTTGTGTGGTTCCGGATTCAGAGAACAAGATGGATAAAGATGAGAACACATTAATTTTTAAGAGCTCTTTTTGTTTGTTTGTTTTCCTTTAAGTGTTACTGGGCAGCAACATTCACTGGATTTTTTTTTTTTTTATCATACCTCATAAGGACACACAACACTTCCAGAACTGTTTCAGAAAATGGTAGGAAAGATGGGATAACTGTGTTTGAAGTGAGTGAGATTATTTTACTGTAGTAATTTTGCTTTTTGAGACAGGATCTCACTGTGTGTTTCAGACTGGCCTTGAACTCACAGAAATCCTTCTGCCTCTGCTGGGATTACAGGCATATTTCACCATGCTCAACTTTATTATAGCAAATTTACACAATTTAAACATTCACCACATATTTTGATCACCTCGCTACATGTAAAAATATTTCCATAGCTCTATTCAAAATAGTGAAATCAAAGAACTAATCTATATTTGGGAAATTAATGAATTAGAAAATTCAGTTAATATACTATCCATAACCATCAGAATAAACGAATTAGGAAAACACTAATATATGATGTTAATTATATGTACCAACTTGGCTTGACCATGGTGCCTAGTTTGGTCTAACACTACTGTAGATGTACCCATGAAGCTTTCCTGTACCCGGAGTTAGCTCTTTCACTAAGTTTACATTAAGTAAAGGCAATTATCATGCCTAGTAAGAGTGGGTTCTATCCACCCTGTTAAAGCCCTTAAGAACAACTTTAAGTTTTTCTGAGAAGATGGAATTCTGCTTTGTAACTGGAACATCAAAATCCCACCTGAATATTCAGTCTCCTGCTCTGCTTTGTACATTTCAGACTCTATAGTGTGACAGCAATTCTTTTTTCAATTTCTATTCTGCAAAGCTGCCTAACTTTTACGAATCCACACTTATCTACTACCTCCTGATCACATGATACAATTCTGTGAAATAAATGTCTGTTTCTTAATCTATATTGTCTTTGTTTATCTGGAGAATCCTGAAAATAACAAAGTGGAAATATAATATGCATGAAAAATAAAGAATTTAATGATTCACAGAAGAAAGAAGTGAGTGATAAATTTGAGAAAGAATTTCTAATTAGTGGCATAGAAAAAACCCCTAATATACCCCCAAATAAAACAATTTTATTTTATATTTTATCAGGATAAAAATAAGACAAAAGTGATGATCAGCACCATTTAATAGTGTTATAAAATGTGAAAAAATAAACATTCCTCTACATTACAGGGGATATTATGAGTTATAGCAATTTTACTACATATGACCTATTTTATGTTTTTGCATTTTTGACGAAATCTGTTAACATTAGAAACCAACCTATCTGCTAAATCATTACCAGTCTCTCCACAATTCTTTTGAAAATAAAGGAAACAACAGAATGATGATTGGATAGATCATATTTACATCATCTTAAAACCATATATAAGTAGTGGTTAAGGGCTTGAGGAAGATGATGGTGAAATTATATATGATTATTTTCTTATTTGTTGGAAATTTGGAACAAATAACATTAGAATTGTACTTTGAAATTTAAAATGAATGATAATTATGTATAGCTTTATGAAAATACATACACTGAATATTTAAAAAAGCAGAATTAGTTGCATTACTAATTTTTTTGAAGAGCATATTACAATAAATTATGATTTTTTTCCCTCTCAAAGCATTAGAAAACATTGGCAACTTACATCTGCAAGTCTATTTTTTAGTTTTATTTCTTTTTCTTATATTATTAGTTTCAAGTATTTCATTTTTGTGGTGATTGTTTATTGTTGTTGTTGTTGTTGTTTTTTTAAATAGCCCATTAACTAAGGAGGAAGAAGCCAAAATTAGATTATAAATTTTGATTTAGTTAGATTGGGTAATATCAGCAAATAGGCTCTTTATCATTTAGATGTTTTGTCCTCTTCAAATCAATGCAAACATTAAGCTTTCTTGACTTTGTGAGTCTGCGGCTCATCTATCGAAAATCAGAATTCTTTTGCTATATCTTTTTAAATAAAGGTTATAAAAATATGTCTATATGAATACTTAGACCGAGGCAAGACTAGAAAATAATTTTTAAAAAGTCGTTTTAAATTTTTCTTTAAGTAACCTCCTGTTAGTTTGATTTCTAATCTGTGTGTATGATAGTTAACTTTATAAGGTGTTATAAGATAACTGAGTCTGATGCTGGAAAAATAAAAAAGGTAGCAAAAGGAAATGAGATATGATATACATATATATATACATATATACATATATATGTATATATGTATATATATATATATATATATTCCCTACATTGAATGTAATCATTATTCACTGAAAAGATGCACTAATAAAAGTAAAATAAACAAATAAATAACTTCCCTTGATATTTTTTGCAATTTTTAATTTATAAACATTTAATTTTCTTTTCTTTCTTCTTTTGTTGTTGTTATTTTTGGTTTATTTTTCTTTTTTGAGACAGGGTTTCACTTTGTAGTTGAGATTGACCTAGAACTCACTATGTAGTCCAGGCTGATCTCAAACTCGCAGTGATCTTCCTGTCCCAGCCTCCCCAGTGCTGGGATTACAGGAGTGCACCACCACACCTGGCTCATTTAATTTAATTTTAGTTGTGGGGAAGATGTTTCTTTTTTCTTATATGAAAACCATTAGCATTCATGTCAATTATTAGTGACTAAAGGATAAGAAAATCAAATTATATGAACTTTAATGTCAAAGGCTACTTATGTTATGAACAAGACCTTTTCTTTTCAGATATGAAAGTTAGGAAAAACTATATATGGTTAAACAGAGCAAGTTCAATGGCATATACTTCAATCTTAAAAACTGCTAAGAAATTGTGACTCATAATATAATATTAAATAAAACATTCTTCTTGTTTAGTTAGTAACAATTTATTTTGTAATATGTACCTACTTTACCCAAACACATTTTCTGCGGCTACTGTCTTATTCAAGTACATTAGTCACTATGAAAATGTTTCATTGTAAAGATAATAATATTGGTAAATAGATTTTTTAAAATACATAAATACAAAGGGTGTATTGAAGATGTCAAATTTTAACATTTAGATGACTAAACCTTTAAAATATTACAAATAAGAAAAATATATCCGAATTTTTTTATAGATCTGAAACATTACTGCTCTTGACTGACCACAAGAGTAAAGGTTGATCCAGTAACAGATATGTTTCTGAGCTGAATTTTGTAGGAATTGTTTCTATTTTCCCCCTTTCCTGTCTTCATTATGTTGTGGACAATGAACTATGCATAATTCTGCCACCGTACCCCTAAATCTTTAGACTCTTACTAGATAATGCCAATCCAAAATTGTGGGAATTTGTTTGTGTGCATCTGCGCTTGTATGAAGATTAAATGTATAATGTTTATAAAATGAGAAGATGGGGACATGAGCTATATAAATACAAAACAGTGTGAATAATTATACACCTGGTCATCTTTTCATCTCATGTCTTTTTCCAAGACAGATACTCAATTTTACGAGATTTAATGATTAAACTCATATAAACAAATACGTGGCTGATTTTACCTTACAGAATAAAAAGAGTTATTTTCCGTTTTTTATTTCAGCTTGATAACCTGGAGTTGAAGACATGAAAGACAATGAAAATTTCTCATGAAGGTCACAGACCAACCCTTTATGAAGTTAAACCAATCATTCAAATGGAGAAAAGCAGTTCTGAGAACGAATAGCTTTGTCTTCCTGCAACCCTCATGAGGATTTGTTCGTGCTGACTCCTTATCTTAACATGTAACACAATCGCCAATTAGTGTCAAAGTTACTGCAGCCATCACACTCCCAACTGCATTAACCTTATGTACTGGTTCAAGGAAAATGCAATTACTCTTCTTCTAAACTAATCACTAATTTCAAACTTATTATTAACTAATTTAATCTTTAAATTGGCATAACCTATCATGCTGTGGATCAAATTTATTTCTGAAAGAAAAGGAAGAGTATTCGGATGTGTTTTAAAAGGAAAGCAAGCGGAAAATAAGATTTCCCCAAATTCAGAGAAAGCAGAGAAACCATGCTTTTAACCTTGTCCAAGTCAGAATCACTGAAAAGAAAAGACGTTATTCATGACACTTAAAACTAGGAATTATTTTTCTAATTCCCTGGCATATTAATGACCAACAATGAGTGTACCCTTTAAGTACCTCATTTATTGTCTTAAATATGAAAATGTGTCAGAGATTAGAAAGGAAATTGTTTGAATTAATTAACTGAACTGGTGCTCAAGGGATCTAGTACAAGATTTTCAGAAAAAAGCAGGGAATTTACAATAATGACATTTCTTTCATAGTTAGAAAATATAGCACTGGTGGGATTTGGAGGCACTCTTAACATTTTAGCTGATGTCTGTTGAGGGCTTAGGAACCCTCTGAAACCATTTATTTTATTCATTGGAGACTTCTCTCAATTACAGTATAAAAGGCATCACATTAAAATAGCCAGGAGGCCCACAAATTTCATCATATAAGTGGAATTGGATAACTGGCACAAAGAAAATTCAGAATGCAAATAGAAGCTATTAAAGTAATAGCATCATTTTAAATATTCTTTTTGTAGGAAACGTAATGCATAGAAAGATAAAACCAGAACAATGTTTTACATGGTTAGCTTAATCACATTTTCATTTCTCTTGTGAGGTATCAATTACAAGTGAGATTCCCCTGTGCTTAAGAATCCATGCATGTGGTGTTTCTTCCCATGGGCATGATACAAGAATTTGAAAGAACATTTTGGTTTAACCTGGACCATCTAAACACCTAAAAATGTAAATACCAAGGTTATTTCAACATATGCTTTTACCAACTTACTTTTCTAGTTATTCATAATTCCCATTTCTACATTAAGATAT
>NW_022900927.1:26761487-26778326 GCF_012274545.1 Fukomys damarensis | reverse complement strand
TATATGCCCCCTATTTGTGTCTAAGGAAACCATGATGTCACATAAAACCACAGTTGATTTTAGCATTATAAAAATGATAGACTATTTATAATTGGTAAATGTTAAAACAGAATTTTCCTTCTTCTACCCAATTTGTCAAATTATACTTGAGCTTGTTTTCCATATTGGTCCCTCCCATAAAGATTGTTTTATTATCTTTCTTTACCTATAAAAGCTAAGCTTTGAAGCCTGTTCACCTCCAAACATCAATTTTTTTCTAGTTTACCCAAATTTTAGTGGGTACAATTCACATAAATTTTATTTCTTTAGAGTTGCAAATATTGACATGCATGTTACAGACAGGTAAGCTTTGCCACAAGATAATGAACACCACCAAAGCTTTTTAGTAAGATAAGATCACAGATTCTTTGTGATAGTGCCTGTGCAATTGGAGTTTGTTCATAGAGTCTTCAAAAGTTCCACCAAAAGACTCTTGGATGTAATAACTAAATTAAATGATGTAGCTGGATACAAAGTCAACACTCAAAAATCAATAGCTTTCATGTGCGCAAATAAATTCACTGAGAGAGAAGTTAAGGAAACAATGTCTTTCATAATAGCATCCAAAAAACAAACATACCTAGAAATCAGTCTAAAAAGGAAGTAAAAGACTTCTGTACTGAAAATTACAGTACTCTGAAACAGGAGATCGGAAAATGGTAAGATATCCCTTGTTCCTCGGTAGGACGGATATCCTTTGTTCCTGGGTAAGACGAACCAATATAATGAAAATGGCCATGCTTCTAATATTATTATACAGATTTAATACAATTCTGATCAAATTTCCAAAGCATATTTTGTAGAATTAGAAAAAAAGTATACTAAAATTTGTTTGGAACCAGAAGAGACCTAGAACAGCAAAGGCAATTCTGGGTAACAAAGGCAAGGTCAGAGGCATCATAGTCTCTGACTTGAAATTATATTACAAAGCTACTGTGACAAATAAAGCATGATACTGGAAATAAAACAGACCTGAGGATCAATGGAACAGTTTAGAAAACACAGAAACATCCCCAGACACACTCCACCACTTTGTCTTGATCTGGATCACTTATGCAATCTATATGTTTTCATTTCCCTAAGTTAAACAACACTATCAGTGTCACAATTATTCTCAGGAGTAATGAAATACCAAAATAATGATTGTGGAAAAATCACACAAATTATTTTTCAATAGTTTGGTTGAACTAACAATTAAGTAAAGAAAGCTTCCTATGAGTAAAATACAAAATGTGAAGTGAAAATCAAAAAATTTAAGAGTCAAGGTCAAAGAATGTGATTGTCTTGGAAAAAAAAAACACTAGGATGTTTTGTATTATAAATATTGTATGTATATCATCAGTCACTAAAAATAGCAAGATTAAGTTTCCAAGAACCAAAGACAATGTCATAATAAAGCAGAGTACAGTATTTAATCTTAGAGAAATGGAAAAAATAGAACAAATAAAGCACATTATACAATATAAGCAAATATCTGCTTTCTAACATCAAAATGAAAAGAAAAAAATTGAGCTGGAAGAAAACTGTATACATATTATCCATACCAGAACCCAGTTTCAAAGTTTCAAAAATCAGAAGAAAAATTTAAAAGGATGGGAGCATTACAAACAAATAAAATAAAAGAAGCTGGCAAAGAGAGAAAGAATGTAGCACAAACAGTTGGCTCATCAATTGAAAAGATAGATGCTGGCAGACAGTGGAGCTACGGCAGGGAAGTAACTCCCAACCTGTTGGAGGAGTCTAGTGTGTGCTTCACAATGCAGAAGATCTGGCTGAAGAACAAAGGAGATGAAGAGTGGGAAAGTTTTATTTTTTTATTTTTGAGTTTATTGGTACATTTTAGGTATACAGTACAGTCACATTCATTGTTGGGATCTTGTACCTTTACATGACGAGTCTGGGTTCTCATTTTTTCCCCTTGTCCCTGCCTTCCCTTCACCCCCCCTCCTCCTCTCCCCATTTATAAATACTTTATTTCCATTTTTTTCATTTTCTCATATTTTTTTTTCTTTTCCATTATTAACTTTCCCTTACCCTTCCCACTTTCCCTACACACTCAGACCTTTTCTTCCTATTTCACATGGTCAATTATCTCATTAGGATCTTATGTACTATTACAGTTTTTCACACCAGAGAAACTATTCAGTATTTACACATGTGTGACTTGCTTATTTCACTTAGGAGTATATCCTCAATATGTATCCATTTTCCTATGAATGAATCTAATTTCCCATTCTTTATAGCTGAGTAGTATTCCATTTTATTAAAAAAAAACACATCTTCTTTATCCAGTTTCCAACTGATGGGCAAATGGGCATTTCCAAGTTTTAGCTATTACAAACTGTGCCACTATAAACATAGGTGCACATATAACACTGTGGTATGATTTTTTAAATTCTTTTGGAAAGATACCCAGCAGAGGAATGGCTGGGTGAAATGGAACCTCTGGTCCCAGGTCTTTGCAGTATCTCCATATTGATTTCCATAGTGGTTGCACCTGTCTGCACTCCCAACAACAATGGAGAAAGCATCCTTTCTCCCCAGAAGCCTGCCAACATTTGTTGTTGATTGATTTCTTGATAGCAGCCATTATTTGTGGGGTGAGGTGGAATCTCAGGGTTATTTTCATCTGCATCTCTCAGATGACCAGTGATGTGGAACATTTTTTCATATATTTACTTGCTGCTCTTACTTCATTTTCTGGGAAATGTCTGTTGACTTCAGATACCCATTTTTGAATCAGGTCTTTATATTTGGAGGGCTGATTGTTTTGAGTTCTTTATATATTCTAGATAAGAGTCCTTTGTCTGAGGAGCAGCTGGTAAGAACTTTTTCCCACACTATAGGTTGTCTCTTAGTTCTATTGATGGTTTCTTTTACAGTGCAGAAGCTTTTTTAATAAGATGAGATCCCAGTTGTTGATTCTTTCTGCTAGTTACCATGCTACTGAGGATTTGGTCATAAAGTCTTTTGCTATGCCAATGTCTTCCAGAGTTCTGCCTAACTTATCTTCCAGCAAATTTAGTGTTTCTGTTTTAATATTTAGATCTTTAATCCACTTGGATTTTAATTTAGTGCATGGTGAAAGATAAGGGTCTAGTTTTAATCTTTGGCAGATTGAGATACAGTTTTTCTAATACCATTTATTTAAGAGGCTATCTTTCCTCCAGTGGGGATGGTCAGCTTCTTTGTCAAAGATGAGGTAGCTGAGTACATCTGGAGTTGTTTTTGTGTCTTCCAGTCTGTTTCACTGATCCTCAGGTCTGTTTCTTTGCCAGTACCATGCTGTTTTTACCACAGTGGCTTTGTAGTATAGTTTCAAATTGGGAATTGTTGTACCTGCTGCCATGTGTCTATTGTCTAGGATAGCTTTTGCTATTCTAGGTCTCTTATAGTTCCAAATGAATTTTTGTATTCTGTTTTCTAGTTCTGTGAAACATAGTGTTAGAATTTCAATTGGCATTGCATTGAATCTGCATAGCAGTTTTGGTAGTATGGCTGTTTTCACTATGTTGATTCTTCCTACCCAGGAGCCAGGGATATCTTTCCATTTTCTTATATCCTCTTTGATCTCTTTTTTCAGAGTGCTGTAGTTTTCAGTGCAGAGGTCTTTTGCTTCTTTTGTTAGATTGATTCCTAGATACTTCATCTTTTTTATGCTATTGTGACAGGAATTGTTTCCTTAATTTCTCTTTTCAAAAGCTCCTGAAAGGCAGGAGGGGTTACAAAAGTGTGTTCCATCTGAACTCTTCATCTAGGATGTTTTATACAGAAAAATCACATCAAAGCTTCCTTAGGGTCAATCTATAATCAACCTATAGAATTAAAAGAATAGTCACTTAGCTAATAATGATCCAATAGAAAAATAAGATGTTTTCAATGGTACATAGCGGGGAGAAAAACAAGGGTATTTCTAGAAGGGGTAGGAATAAAGGTCAGAGTGTTTTGGTCATCCTACATGTTTGTTATATTATTTCTACATGTTTCTCACATGGTTCAGGCATACCAGACTAGATGGTGCTAATTGCAGTACAGCTTGAGCTTATCGTATATATGTGGGGAGGCTTGCAGTCCAAGCAAAATATCTCCTAGTTTCTATTAACTGTATCCTGTATATCACAGGCCTCCTTTCTCTCTCCTCTGCTCTGACTTTGTCTTGGGCTCAGGCCCTTTCTAATGTCTTATTAGTCATTACTTAATTTTCTGAAACAGAATAATATAGTTAAAGTATGAAAGAAATAACTGTCAACTAAAATTCCCTGCCAAGGGCTGGAAGAGTGAAAATATTAGGATGAATCTTGGAAGAAGAGGAAGATAAATGATGACTTTCACTAAATAATAGTTCTAGTATTAGGCAATGCAATACAGTACTTAGGTAGCAAAACATCAAAAAGTTAAGAGGTAAGTGGAGTGGTAAACTAAAATGATCAGAAGATTAGCCAGTCAAATATGCTCTGCAGAAGACTCTGAAGGAAGATCTGTTCATCAAAGCAGTAGAGGATATGCCGGAGAGGTGACACCAACATCATTCCACACTCAGTGGTGACTCTCCTTCATGTGCCAAGGGTAGGAGTAGAAGATGCTCTTACAATGGGATCACTGATTCTGATAATAGGATCTCAGAGTTGCAGAATCCAAATTGTGATTTTTCATGTCAGAACTAAAGTTACAGTTATCAAAATATACCACAATTAGATGAGATTAACAATCAGATATTCATAACTTGCACCAGCCAAAGGCATGATTAAGTACATGGAGTTTTTCTAATTAAAAGATATATGTTCAGGGCCAAGATATTGCTCAATTTTTATAGCAAAATAAATCAGGCATGTTTGACCAGGAGGCTAAACCAGTTCTCATACAATCAACTCTTTTACTAAATGAGAGGACTTTTCTTGATAAGGAAGGTCCTTATCATTTAAGAATAAGTATATTGGTAGTAATTTCTCCATTCATTCTCCGATAGGACTAAGTGACACAATGATCAATTTTATCAACTCAACTGGGCTATGTATCTGGGGTATCAAGATACAGTATTTAGCTGAACATTATTTTTGATATTTCATCAAGGTATTTTTAGATGAGATTAACATTTAAAATCAATAAGCTTTGACTAAAGATTAGTCTTCATAAAATGAGGGACTTGTCCAATAGAAAAAGAGTTACCTAGAAGAAGGGAGATTTCTGCTAGCAGAAGGAATTTGGGCTCAAACTATAAGGTCATTTATTCCCTGAGTCACCACCAGGCTGGCTCATCCTGAGAATTTTGAAATTGCCAACTTTCACAATTGTATCAGCTGATTAATGTACACCCCCCCTTCACACACACACACACACACACACACACACACACACAATATCAGCTGATTAATGTACACCCCCCCTCCACACACACACACACACACACACACACACACACACACAAACAGAACCTCATGGTTCTGGGAAAACTCATTTGGGAAACTGTTCATTGAGATAAAAGAATATACAGAATTTATGATAATTATTAGTCATGAAGGCAAACGTTTTGCTCAAGGGGCAACTATTGTGCTGAATTTGATGTCTTTCTTATGGCAAATCAGTGATGACATTAGTAGGTAGCCATCGTGCCTTGAATATCAACTATATTCCTTATTGTTCTAGTATAATACTAAGATGCTCTACAATTTAAGTATCTGCTGAACATTAAAATGATCAACTATATCAATGAGTGACTTTATATTAATCAAAGCATAAGTCAGGATTAGCTATCATATTGGAGGTCACGGTAAGCAAATGTACTCTGGCTCATGAGAGACAAACTCTGAATAGACAAAGGTCTATCATATCAGAAAATATTTTGGTAATTCATTTGTATAGTGTATGTAACTTCTGCAAGATAATGGCTGTATTTTTGAATATTTGATTTTCCACCAGCAAGAAAAAGTACAACACTTCTTATGGTACATTTTTTCAGTTCTTGAGTCAAAACAGTGTGAGACTCCTTGAGACAGAAAATGCAGTCAAATTTGAGTGAGACCCAGAAGTATAGTGAGACCTGAAAGTATATTTTCTACAGCTTTGGGCTAAGGTACAAGCATCTCAACATTTGGCGTATATAATTTGGAAAGTCCTGTGCTGTCAAAGGTGTCTGTAGTGGGTAGATCCGCTATATGGAGCATATGGTAATTATAGGGTAATTTCTAATAATACTACCACACACTAGATATTAAGATTCACGAGAAGACCTGTACTGCTTGTATCAGTTCTTAGTTAAAATAGAGACAGTAGAGATGGTGATAAAACACTTAAAAACTCTTTAAGATAGAGCCTACTAAAACTGAAAGTATATTTCCTGTTTGACCTTGAAATTATACTTTTGGTTTCACGTTCACAGAGAACACCCATTACCACAAAGATTAAAAGCAGCATTATTACTACTGCTAGAATTAATCTAAATGTTCATCAACAAAAATTTGAGTTCATGTAGAGACATATATGCATACAGTGGGATACCATACACAAGAAAATTAAATGAACCATCACTCTATGCACTGACTTAAATGATTTCCATGCATTAATATGAAGTAAGATAATTATTCTTAAATGAATATATATTATTGGTGCCAATTGCGTACATTTCAAAGGCAAGCAAAACTAATATACAAGTTTTAGAAAGTAACACTTGTCACCTTGTCTGGGATAACCAGTGGGGGTATTAAGGGAGTATGGATAAAATGATGATACTCTTAATATTGATGTACAATATAGGGAAAGGGTGTTTGTTTACGAACATGTACACATTCATATTCTTAACATTTTGGTACCATGTTAATTTAATGAATTTTTACTGTTTTATAAGAAGTATAGAGGATATTTTATTTATATTTATACTTGTCTATCACTTAATATTTTAATAATATATATCAATATATTATAGACAGAGTAAAAAGATACAATTAATATTTACAGAGTTAATAGAAGTAATTACACTAGACATTTTTTCATATTGGGGCTTCACCTTTGCACTGTGCTATTGTTCCCAACAATTTTGAATTAAAAAAAAAATTTGACACGGGGTTTCTTTGAGGGCCTAAATTGCCCAGGCTGGCCTTGAATTGAAATCTTTCTGCCTCTGCTTTCCAGAGTCCTGGGATTAGAGGTAGGTATCACCAGGTCTTACTGTACAATAATTTTTGAAAAAATAGTATTTCTCAGATTCAACATCCAAATAAATCACTGTAGAATTATACAATGAAAAGGCCAATATGAACCTTGAAAACAAGTCAAAGGTAATTAGGTAAGTCAATTATACAATGGGTAAACTAATGATAAACATTATACAGAATAAAGGAAGGCAGGAAGATACCAAGGGTTACTTTCCAACAGAAAACATGAACAAGAACTTCTTGTTTTGAATGTCACATTTAGTAGGCAAAATGATGATTACAAAAGGAACTGAAAAAAAAATCATATGGGAAGTCACTAAGGATTCCCTGCCAGTGAATTTAAAATAAATTCTGAAAATATCATGCATTACTACACATGGGAAAGGAAGGGGATTATTCCAACTTACTTAGAGTGTAAATTGTTGCAACGAATTCAGTAGAAATGTAGTAGAAACCAAAAAGTTATGGAAAACCATACTATTGTTCTGGTTGAAATATTTCAGAATAATATGAAAATTAAAGCACAAATTTGAAAAAGATTAAGTTGTAAAATATGAACATATATAAGCCTCTTTTTAATTACATAGGTTTGGCTAATGACATTTTTATAACAGAAAAATAAAACTTAAAAATATTGATTCCAATAAAAATTATCTAAGAAAAGTGACATAAAGTTCTCATTCCCATTAGGGTCTGGATGATATTTCTTTGGAACAACAAGACTGAAAATTTATCTACCACTCTATTAATGAAAACACTGTTAATCAGATCCATTTTGAATCAAAGCATAAATTTTCAACTATCGCATTTGCAACTTAATCTTTTAAAAACATTTTTATTGTTAGATTTATTTTGTTTCACTTAAAACTGTAACTACTGCTAGCATTGAAATAAACTTAAAAGATCATAATATGAAACATTTGTACATCTGGAAAATTTATCTCATATAACAAAAAAATCCTCACTTTCAAAAATGTATTGGAGAGAAGATGGGTTATTATTTATTTGAGATATATTGGCAGAAAATGATGGTTACATTCTTAAAGGTAAATCAATAATTTTTTGTCAGTGAAATCAAATTTAAATTAGTGAAGAAAATCACAGATTTTTAAATAATATTTTGTAAAGAATCCTTTGTATTTGAAGTGTTATCATAAGTGAATTACCTATAAGAAAACAAACATAATGTTATATGATAAATTCTTAAATGAAGTAATTTTATTTGTCTTTTCCAGATGTGGATAGAGTATTCTACAGCCAGAGTTGATAGAGATTCACTATGCTGCTTCAAGGCAAATTTTTCATCTATAGCACTTGGAATTCAATAAAACATTATAGTCTGATCTATACCTGCTCATGAAAAGAAACCGTACCACCCACTTTGGTAGTGTCAGCCATTAAAAGACAAATACTCACCAAGTACCTCTGCATGACTGAGCTCAATGAAATGAAGTCCTATGTTTAGCTTAGATCTTTTGCTCCATTTAAAAAGGCATGCCTGAGCTTTGTGTTTACGTTTTCATAAAGTGACGGCTAAATAGCACCAGCTGCAGCAAGAGCAGAGAAGGCGATCATCTCTGTGCACTCCTGCCAGTAATGCTCTTCCCATGATGGATCCATTCTGAAGAAATACTGCCAAATATTCACAGTGTTGCCAGACAGGAGAGAGATGCTGTTATGAACCAGTGACTACCTGCTAAGACTCAGAAGTCTATCCATGAATGACTAGACCTCTAAGGCAATATTCCTCTGGTAGTGTGGTGAGAGAAAAGAAATTCTATCACATCTAGGAATTACCCATCTGTAAAGAGCTCCAAAAGTTCTTCAGTGTGATCAAAATCAACTTCGTATTTTTAAACACTATTTGAATCAAAATATTATAATGGTGTACAGTTTATCTATATTCTTTTTCTTCTGTAAATAGGCATTCTCATTTCTTGTAAATTTGAGAAACTTTCTTAGTCTTGGTCTAGAATGTGTAATATGTTATTTTTCTTTAAGAAGATCTACTTTCTCAGGCAATCAGCATCACAGGTCTCAAATTGGGGGGCAATGTTCATTATCTGTAAGTCTCCTAAAGTCATAGACTAATTCATAAACAGTTTTTCAACTAATGAACAGTATCACAATTCACATTTACATTTATTGTAGTAAATACTGTAAAGGATATTAATTGAAACCCAAATTTAATTTTCCCCAGACATATCATTACAATGTCATTAAATTGACAAACATGTTTTGCTACATGTGAGAAATGCTACTTTTTAAACTATTTTCTTCCTTGATAAGTTCCTAAGTATGAATGTCATTGTGTAGACCCTTGGATGTAAGAAAGATTGACAGTTTCCTAGTATTCCATTCAGTGACAACATGTTGTGATTCACTGGACTACCCTACACAGCAACTAACAAGTTATGATTATTGTAATTCAAGAAAGAATAGTATAATTAAAGAGAAGAATGTGCAAAAAAGTGGCCATAACCTCACTACTTCCAATGAAAAATAACATCATAAAATAAAATGGGGCAGGGTAGAATATGCTACTTATTTATTATGCTAGAGGAATATATGTGAGGTCATAAGTACATTCCTGTTTTTTTCTTTTACAATGAAAACTAAGTACAGTTTTGCTCCTCTTTTAGGACTCCATGATGCTACTTAAATTTTATGCTGATAAATTGAATATGATTGATGATAATCGAGTGAAAATAGTATTGAGAGCTTTGATTCTATTATTGGCTACAAAGCAGAGCTTTCATAATGAACCAATAAGATTCAAGCTACGGCACACTGGAATCACTGTCACAGTTCTTCGTGGATGTGCTGAGCAAGAAAATGCTTGCCTTCCAGGTTGATATTTGTTTCTAGTCAATAACTTATCTTTACAGAGAATGGTTATATCTGATTTGGCCTACCGAGATATGGAGGAAATGGAGAAAGATAGCAACAAATTCGTTACAAGGAGAAAATGAGAAAATGATAATCCTAAAGAAAGGAGGAAAATTTTTTAAAACTAGAGAATGGGGCTGTCCTAAAACAACTAGAATTTTTACAACAGTGTTTTCCAAAATATATTCTACTTCCATCCAAAGTCACAAAGTATTACCAAAAGGAAAAAGAAGAAAAAAGTAGTCTCTCATACCTAAGTGGGTTAAACTTTGCTTTAAAGAATGTTAAATTAGCTTTTTAAAGCAAGATTATAATAGATTTTTTTAAATAATACAGAGATAAGTGGTGAAAAATCTTAGCCACAGTGGTGGAAATTAAAGTAGTGGGGAATATTAAAATCAACATATACCTTAAAGTTAAGAAAATTTTCTGATTTGTAATGTGATACCTGAGAGAGAGAGAGAGAGAGAGAGAGAGAGAGAGAGAGAGAGAGAGAGAGAAGAGTCAAATTGTTCCAGTGGTCTGTTCTCTGAATTAATGGAAAGATAGTACATCACTTATAAAGATAAGGAAGATAGGGAGGGAAAGACTGGGGGAGAATAAAGAAGTTCAGTTTAGAAAAATTTTTTGAGTGTTATTGTCTATAAAACACCCAACTCAAGTGGAGCATCCCATTAGTTTAGGTTATAAGTCTAGTGTTTTATGAGAAGCTTATGGTATAAACATAACTTCAGTGCCAATGTCACGTACATATAACACAATGCCTTTATGTGGATGAGCCCCTTTCCTCTGCACGGATGAATACGGAGAAAGGCAGAATAAGAAAAGAACCCAGGCCTGTCCCCAGTAGATGTAATTAGGAGGAAGAACTAGGGAAGGAAACCCTGGAGACTCTGAAGTGACTGTCTCCTGGCTGTCAAAAAAGGAAGTCTTTAAAGAGGAATGGGATGTACCACTGCTGAAAGGGAGTGCATGCTTTCTGATTTGTAGCCAGGGTACATCCTGATAAAGCTCCCTAGTTGAAAATGGTAAGTTGAAATCTATCCAATATACTTAATCTACAGAGCATCATTGCTTGGTAATATAGTTCACTCTTCAGCGATGACTGCCCACTCTGGTGATTGCACTGCTGACTGAAAGCTGCTCAGCATCAAGACTATCACACTGCATATTATTATTCTGAGAAAAGATGAAAACTTGGTGTTCAAAATACGGTTTACACTGAGTTTCTGTGATATTTAAATTCCCAAATTAAAGCATTGTTCAGTCAAGAATGGTCTGTACTTGGCAGGGTTAATTTTTATGAAGCAAATATGAGGATATTCTGCAGTGCAAAATGTAGATGTATTATTAAAGTAGTCGTGCAGCACGCTGCAAAAAGATGGAATTTTTGAAGAAAAACGGGGCAACACTGTCCGGAGAGTAACACTATGAGGACATCTTACTCTTGTAGTTCAGCTTGACAAAGGAAGAACAGTGGAGCTGTTAGAAGGGAGAGCGGATTTGTAAATCCAGAAAGGGTTCAAGAAGCCATAAGAATGGCATTAAAAGGGACTTTGAGTGCAATGATTCAGATTCTCGTGTGTACTTTTGTCATATTTTCCATGTGCATTGTGATAATTGAGCTTACCTATAGGATTTCATTGATCTGCCCATCTCTTCAATTTGGAGGAAGGCATTGCTATTTGAGCTGTAAGTACGAAAGTGATTATTTTCTGAGTCTTGCAAGTTATTTCATTTCCTCTATGCATGTCCACACACCTGATTAAAGATGATGGATGTGGTCTAATGTAACTGCGCTTAACAGGAAGGGGTAATTGTGTAATTCATTTCTTCTCTTTCAAAGAGAAAAAAATACTTTATGTTTAATGAACAACTGAGATATGGAAAATGATTATATAATTAATAATAACATGTCATCTTATATACTGCTCAGATACAAATCCCTTGGCTTTCATAAAAGATCATTTACTTGAGTAACACAAGTATATAGTGTAAGCTTTGTCCTCACGATACATTTGGAAATTTTAAAATGCAAAGATGAAAAAACATTTCTACTAAAATGAGTTAGTGTTGTGATTTATAATGCAAAACCACACAGAAAATAAAATTTTATATTTAGAGAAATACAGTGTCTTTTTCATCTATAAGTCAAAGGAAACAATTTTAAGGCAATAGTTACTGTTAGAAATGTTGACATTTGTTTTTATTTTCCAGACCATTACATATGTGAGACTATTTAATTTAAAGAAATACCTTCTAAACTTGTTTCAACATACAAAAAATAAAATAATTTATATTTCACAAATGAATAAAGTATTTAAATCTAGCTTTATTCAAAAGCTATCAGGGTGCTAAGATCTACTTATCTCTCATACAAAGAATGACATTTTATTTCTCACTTATTTTTTTTTCTTTCAAATATGGGAGCTATTTGCAGCATATTATCTTGTAACTAATCAACACTTGTAATATCTTCCTGTATGACAGCTATAATTTCCAAGACTTTTCATTGATGACTGAATTTAAAAGCATTTTTATTATTTGTTATTTGTGCCATGCTATCATAAAAATATTAGGTTAACAACTAAAATATTGTCATGAATAGGTTAGTTTTATATTTTTAAGATTGTCTCTAATAAAAGAGAAAAAATGTACATATTTAAATTTGTGCTTCAAATACAATATGATCTAAATAAGTTTGAACTATAAGTTCTCCAATAAATGAGTATTTCTTAGGCACCTACCTTATACTATTAACTCTTTCAAACATTAGAACTGTAAAGATACCCTTTGTGCATTATTCTTACATTTAGGAATGATCAGATAATAAATAATAACCACAAGAAGACGACCATCATTTCAGACAAATGTTAGGTACTGTGACATAAATTGACTAATGAACTGGATAAGAACTATAAGTAAGTGGGATATGTACTTTGTTTAAGGGTTAATCTGAAGAAGTGATCATAGAGCTTTAACTTTATGATACCATTTTAAAATTTATAGGACCAGGGCTGTTACTAGAATTTTTAGTATATTCAGATATTTGTTGAAGTATAACAGACTGATATTTTTTTAAACTGGACTTTTAAACACAAAGGAGTTGGTCAGTCATATTTTGGAAAAAAAATTACCTTTGTGTAAAAGTGTGTTCTAGAAAATTGGACTCTACTTGTCCTATTCATATTGTTGCTGTATATCAGACCCCAATTCTATTTTTAAACCCTCAGCTTCCCAAATTAAATTATTGAGAATATGGTTTTTCAGTGTTCTTCCTTTTTATGGCATGTTACATACATCTTACTGTTCTCTCTGGAATTTTTTGCAGAACTTGAGGGTACACAGGAAAATAAAAGTTCCTTTGTGGAAATAGTAGTTATTCTATGTCAAGTCCTAGTTGATTCTTATATCATATTAGTGAGCTCTGAATTCTTTTCTTAACTTCTATGCTCTTAAATATAACCAGTCTAGTGCACAGGGTTGTAATATTTATAATTTTGATTGCTCTATTTAATGTGGTATATGCCATATAAGAGTCATAGACAAAGCTTCACTTTGATTTCAGTGCAGGCTCAAAAGAATTGTATTAATGGGGAGGTATCCTTCATCTAAAAATATTTTTTGGCCATGGATAGGTACACTGATAATAAAGCATTCTCCTTACTAACCTTGGCAAGTGTGCATTAGCTTTCCAAGTTTCATTTTCTGTTCTTTTATTTTAACACATAATTCAACCGTGTATTGTGAAATTTGGGAAATCTATTTGTAATTTTAGAGTTAATATTTGAAGTGATAATTTTACAAGTTGTTACTGGTTGACCATGTTAATTTCTCAAGTAATTTTCATAACTATAAATGTACTTTGACACTAAGGATGAAATTTTTAAACAATTGTTCTTTTACAGTCTTATATTCATTGTTCTTCTGAACAGTGGTTCAGCTGAAAATATACAAGGCTAGATGTTATTTTAGCCTTTGCATTATATCTAATTAAGCTATATTTAGTCCAAAATATGGAACAAAAATAAAATATGTTTTATTGAAATTATACATAGTTGCTTAATAATAAGCTTCTGTATTTCTCTATTTTATCTACCTTTCCTTTTTCGTCATTATCTTCTGTTCTTTCTTCCCTGATTTATATATTATTCCATTTCTTTCTAATAGGCATCATAAATCAGAAGTTTGATATTTATAAAACTTAAAATATAATTAACTAATAACAGATTCAAATGGTAAAAACATAATATGAAGACTGTTTTCTTTTACAATTTTACTTCTCTCTTTAAAATCTGGAATATGATGATACCTCTGTATTACATATGGATATATACTATATAGATTAGACAATGTATTTTAGCAATATTTAAGAACACTTGTTTACACTAATAGTAACAGCATTTCAACATTTATTCTGTGGAAATGACAAAATACTTTCTTATACTAATAATTATATATAGTCTGGAAAAAATACATAATAAAAATGATGACTAATATAGGCTGAGATTTTGGTATCAAATTTCTGTTCATCTTCTCCATGAATTTTTGTCTTATAATTTTTGTATTGAATTTATATTTGTATTGTATTTGTATTTTTAGATCTCTTTTTGCTTTATTTAGAATCTTTGTGTTTGTTAATATTCAGATTGTTTTTAGGATAGACATGAATAATTGTGCAGAACTTTCTTCCTACAAGTCTGTACCTAAAAACCTGTGCTCACTTTGGCAGCACAAATACTAAAATTGTATCTAAAACATTTACAACTATTTCAAATGTAGTAAATATCAACTTTTTCATACATACAATAGAAATAATATATTTAATGCAGGGTCAAATTTGGGAAAAATGTGTATAAATACCCAGTATCATGTTTGCATCAAAGAAAGTAGGCATTCAGAAAATAGCTCTACCCCAATTATTAAAAGAAATCAAAAGATGTGGAAAACAGAAGTCAAGTTTTATATAAGCAACTTTGTTGTATAGCGACATGCATTTATTAATTATATTAGGAATTTGGTATACAGATTCTGAAATAAGTATTTGTAGTTTGTTAGGCTTTACCAAAAACAAAGAGTTTCAAGATAAAGAATTCCTGCCATTAACAGAGAACTCTTAAAACATTTCAGTATTGAAATTTTTCAGGAGCAGTGGATGGAGATTTCACTCTGGAGATACCAGCGTGATCTTCATTTCCCCCAGAATCTAAACTTTAAATATTTAAGTGCAATTAAAGGATTTAAAATATGAATAAGAGAGAAGTTTTTACCTTTTAATGATGCATTCCATTTAGTTTACTCTATATTTTGCAGTGGTGCTTGCTGCAAACTCCTGAATAGTTATTATTTCAAGTTCTCTCCCTTGGTGATTTATAAAAGTAATTTCTAGGAAATCTATACAGCTAACTTAATTCTCCTGTGGGACACAAGGTCTATGCATCAGAATACATAATTTGATAGGGTAAGTCTCAGCAATAAAAATATCAGACAGAGACAATATTTTTCACTTTATATTTATATTGCAGTCTGAAGATCTTATTGTGAGAATATTAGAGATCAATTTATCATGAGTTGTTCCCTGGATCTGAAGTAATTTAATTATCTCTCCCTCATTTATTGAGAACCTACTATATGCCAACACTGAGGTTCAATATATAAAGGCCACATAGTGTAGCTTCCATCTTCTATTTATTTTTTTTCTGTTGTTTACTGGTACATTTAAAGCAAACAATGCAATTGCATTTATCATTGGTATCACGTACCTTTACATGCTATGTCTTCCATCTTATTTGTTCCCATATACCCGCCCTCCCTTCACCCTTCCCTATTTTCAAAGACTTTGTTTCCATTTTTTTCCTTTTTTCACATAAACCCACCTTCTATTTAAATTAAACAAATATATAATGTGAACATTAACAAAGCAATATAAGTGAAGAAATCTGCATAATGTATTCTGGGAGTTTTCAAGAAAATTATCTAATCAAAACTGCAGAAAAGATTGATGGAAGAGTGACATTAAAGTCTTCCTAGTATTAACCCCTCAGTTATACAGTGAACATTTGAATTACAACAGGCCTGGCATATGAACAACTTGGGTTACAACCATCATTCTAGTTCTAACTTACAAACAAATTATTGAATTATGACCAGAAAACCAGCTACTTATACTTCCAGATGCTCTCAGATACAGATTTAACCCTTGAAGAGTTCTGGAAGGAACAGTACAATATCCTCTCCTGTGTGGAGTTCATTAAGAAATCCTGGGCCAATGTGTCTCTAAGTATCCTGAGATCCACTTGTGTACAGGAGAGAGACTTGCAAGGCTGTGCAGAGGAGTTTGAGCCTTCAGTTGACCAACTTGAGTTACAGCCCTCAAGAATGAATTAAGTTCACAAGTTAAGGGTCCACTGTATATTATGTGATGAATATAATTTAATTTATTTTAAAGTAATTGCTGGGGATTATCTTGAGGCAACGGGCAAAATAAAAATCATATATTCATAAAAATGGTATATAAACTTAATTCCAGTTGTTTCTTTCCTTTTTTTGGCTGGTCATATGGTAACTCACAATAGTATAAACAGAAGAAGGTAAAATCACAGTGGGTGCCATGGGTTTGTCAATTACTCACCTGTGTAGTAGACCACTCATAAATTCTGGTCCTGCTTGTCCTCAAATCTGGATCTGTAGACTATTTTCAGGTCCTTCAAGCATATCGCCAGCCAAAAAAGGAAAAAAAAAAAAAAAAAAAAAAAAAAAAAAC
>NW_022900927.1:26741142-26760314 GCF_012274545.1 Fukomys damarensis | reverse complement strand
AAAAAAAAAAAAAAAAAAAAACAGAAAACAACTGGAATTAGTTTATTGTTGAGTCAGCTTTGGTACAAGATAAATAATCACAGCTGCATTACCGTCACATTCTCAGGTAGTTTTATTATGATGGAGATGTGCACTTGGTGGAGAAGCTGAAGCAGTATGTGTGGTAACACACTTTGTGCAGGAGGTGTCTGAGATAGTAGTATACATTGATTCCCAGAAAGTATTTAATGGCAGGAGATTTTGAAAGGGTAAAACTGGAGTATGGAAGACAAGGAAGTTAGGCTACAGACACATGAGCAGATGTATGAGCATAAGATGTGGAGATCTTATGTTAATGCTCACCAGAAATTGTCCATCAGATACTAAAACTCCAAGCAGAAAAAAATGACTTGATTGATTAACATTATCTTATTTTACTGGCTGCATCAGACCAGACCTAATGGTGCTTGTGTGAAGTAGCCACAATAACAGATATGGAGAATATGAGTGGACTCAGTGAGTTTGACTACAATTTACTTCGACAAACATGACTAATGTTGTCTCCACATGCCATTCATTTTGACTGGTAGAGTCCATTGGTGTTCCCCTAATGTAGTGTCATTCCCTAAGGATGAACAAGTCAGTCTTGTACAAATTGGTCAGGTATAGCACACCTTCTCCATCTGGAAAGGAGAGCAGTTTGTCATTACAGAGATACACATGTCTCCAGAGTATGGATTTGCCTTTCCTGCCACAGAGGCTTAGTCAGTGTCACTATCTAGGAGCCTGTTAAAATCTTGCTTCACATGCACAGAATTCTACATCATGCAACACTGAACCAGGAGGCCAACTACACACAGAATAACATGTGGGAATTGAGATGTCATCACGAGATGTGTTGATATCATCATGCAGTACAACATCTAGTAGGTACTGGAATACCTTATTAGAGGTGCAGCTAAAACGCCTATGAAAAAGGATAGATCTTTAAGAAAAGAGTGAATACGAATACACTAAACTAGAGATTTCTACAAATGCTATACACCAATAAAAATAATCTATGGGTCCAAAACTCAACTGAGCAAAGGAAACTTGGTCATTCATATCAACATTCTTAGTGATCAACTAGGAAAATGTGTGTTATTTGACCATAAAACTTAGAACTCCTTAAAGAGGGACACAAGATTTTCATTGTCCTAAAAGGTAGAGCTATTCCCAGTGTTCGTTAAAAGTTTGTACGTATGTTTCTGATTTCGAAGGACACGATGAAGAGTTTTCATCCAAATGCGGGTAATTAACCCTGATCAGCAGCAGAAGCTATGGCTGCTTTTACACAGTAAAAGGAATAATAATAATAATAATAGTAATAATAATAATAATAATTTGTCTTCGTAGGTGCTTGCAAGTACTTTCCACTTCCTAAAACCTGGGAGAAATGCATTGTTGTGGTACAGGTAGATGACTTTGACAGCAGTGAAAGATAAATGACTGCAGGCAGCATGGTTGACTCTCTCTTAGAAAACTACCATAACTTTCACACCAAGAACAACGTCCCTTGTTCAGGTGTTACCTCCTCGCTAAGGATAGAAGGGAACCAGTATTGACTGAGTACTTCAGTATATGAACACCCTCACTAAATTCATATGGTTTAACAATTCCAGATTGTTGTGACTAAAAGTCTCTGAGAACAGTGCCAAAATCTGAGATCCTTCTTACCCAATCTTTCCATGAATTGTTGTCAGTCCTCAAACTCACTATATATCCCAGGCTAGCCTCAAACTCACAATGATCCTCCTGCCTCAGCCTCCCAAGTTCTGGGATTATTGGTGTGCAACACCATGCCCTGCTACTTCCACTTTATTCTAAACAAGATTTCCCTCAAATCTCTTCCACTTGTATTCAATCTTCGCATCTGCTTCTGATAGGACCCGAATTAACATAATGCCCAACTACAGAATGGTTTATGTGTCAAAGTAACCTGAGAAAGTGTGCCTCATACTACAAATTAATATACAAACATAAATATGTTCACCATGATTGAAATAGACTTTCTCAGCAATATTTTTACATACTAGGAGTTTTTTTTTAGGTTACTGCCTCAAGGTTGCACAAACTGCTAATAAGTATATAATGGGAACTATCAGAAATTTCTGGAATACACTTAAGTGAGTATTTCTATTAATCTTTAGAGCCTGTTACTCAATACTTCAAGTGGATACCTACAGAGTGGAAGATTTCTACACTGGAATGCTAATCTACACATCAGAGAATCAGATCATAGATTGGGACAATTATGCAATTTTGAGGTAATCCCCTCTAGGAGAACAATATGGGCAAATTTTCTCTGGGGACAAAATTAGTTGATGGGCATCCTGGAGATGGAAGAAGATAGGAAGGAAAATTAATTTTTTGTTTGTTTGTTTTTTGAGACAGGGTCTCACTGTGTAGTTGAGACTTACCAGGGGCTCATTATGTAGCCCAGGCTGCTCTCAAACTTACAGTGATCCTCCTCCCTCAGCCTCCCAAGTGCTGGGATTACAGGCATGTGCCACCATGCCCAGCTAAGGTTTTTAAAAATGGTATAAAATCAAACTTTACCCATTGCTTATTTTTGCTAGTTAAGTGTTTTATTGACCATTATATCTGACTGTTGAGGCAGGCAGAGAAGCTACAATTTACTTGGCCTTAGTCCTTTTCAGTACATCAATGGCATTGACCTGAATGAGCGCTTCTAAGCTGCCACTTAGAAAAATAAATTAGTAACAACAAAAATTAAATTTGTATATTTGTTGGACAATTGGACAAGTAGGAAAACAAAATAAATGACCTGAGCCTTTGGCCTCTCATGTTTCTTCTTATGTCTGTACCTGATGACAGTTGATTCAGATAATCTGTATGAGAAACAATGTGAAAAACATCAACTATGGATTACAGATCCATTATGGACCAGGACTGTGACACAGCTTCAGCTTGTTTCTACTTTTATTTCTCAAATAATCTATAAAGTTCAAGTTGTCATGATTCAGAGAGGTGTGTGGTATTAGCCATCAATAACAAGGGTCAGTGATCTCACTATGTTTGTATTCCTACCCTTTCCCCTGAAAATTTCTATTCATAGCATCACAGTCAGAACTGCCTTCCTTATAAGAGAGTTCAAAACAATTCCTTCTTCTACATTACTCATTTTTCTCTAAGAAATACTTTTAGTGCAAAGAGCAATGATAAGAAATGATTCTCCCATAAAATTGCTATGCATGAATGTGTGATAAAATTATATATGTAGATACGACAGTATAATTCTCTCATTAACTGAACTCCACACAGGAGATCACCAATTGCTCCATGGACATGTATGAGATCTAGGAGTGTAAATCATGTACAGGCCTCACAATTGGATTTCTTCTCAGAATTTGAAAATTGAAAGATCTGCATTTATATCAACTAAATTTGGTTTTTTGGGAGTACCACTACTTGAGGCTATATTTCAAAAGCTGCTCTGATAGCTTACTTTCTCCAGTCTTGACTTATTCAGAGTCGTGAATATCTCAGCAAGGGCACTGGAAGCATGCAATAAGGTTTCCCATTGACTGACTCCCTAATCACTTAGGAGTAGGTCAAATTTAGAAGACCCATGGCAAAAAAAAAAAAAAAAAATAGTGGAATAAAAAGAATTGCACTTATAAACTGTCAATGGTGCTTGTGAATTTACCAATGAAAATATTCAATTATTTATTAGTAGATTAGCATTAAAACTTAAATTTCCAACTTTAACTTCATCAGAATATTTAGCTTCTGTTGTTGCTTTTATTACCATTTTTCTTGTCATCCATAAATCATCAGAATATTCTAATCATGTTTCCGAAATATGTTAACATTCAGAATTCATCTTTAATGTTTTGTAAATATTTTGCAAAATAGGTTATAGTTTCCTTCCTATTGATTATCAGATTCGCTTTAATAATTTGTGGGATATCTTTTTTAATTAGACATAAAATATTGAGATTATTCTCAGAAGTATTACATTCATGCTTTGTTTTCTGAATATTTATACATCTAAAAATGGATTTTACTCTATCTTGAACAGTGTCATAGTTAAGTAATATATATTTAAACTTCTAAACATCTCTTTCATTACCCCAGTTTTGGTTCATTAACTATTTTTTATATCCAGTACTGTTCATGAAAAGTCTGATGATGTCCTACTTATTGTTCCTGAATTTATTTTTCTGTATTTATTTGAAAGCATTGGCTTTTGTTGTTGTTCTGTGAATTCTCTTATTCAAGTGATTTTGAAAGGCATCACTACAGGCAGCATATGTGTACCTAACATTCAAAGGACAGTATACATAGACTAACAATTCTCAATAAATACTTTATTCAGTAGATATAGCAATTGATATTTTACAGATGAAAAAGTTCTCATGAACAAATGAATAGACAAAGAAAATGGGGTATTTACACACAGAGGAATACCATAAAGAAAAATGAATTGGTGTCACTTGTAGGTAAATTCATGGATGCACCTTGAGATCATGGATAAATAAATCAGAAACAAAGGTTGCATATCACATGACTTTTATTCTAATAGGATAAACACAAATCACAAATAGTTTAAAGACCAAAATAAAAGATAGATGAGAAGAAATAGTAAAGTAGATTTTGTGGAGAAGGTAAGGTCACCTAGGGATGGAGGGAGATAAGAGGCAAAGGGAGAGGAAAAAATGATTAAGATAGCCATCCCTCTGCTGGGTATCTTTCCAAAAGTATTCAAAGAATCCTACTACAGTGATATATGTGCACCCATGTTTAGAGCGGCACAGTTTGTAATAGCTAAAACTTGGAAACAGCCCAAATGCACATCAACTGGAGACTGGATAAAGATGTGGTTTGTCTATAAAATGGAGTACTACTCAGCCATAAAGAATGAGAAACTAGAGACATTTATAGCTAAATGGTTGCACATTGAGGCTACACTTGAGCAAATACCAAATAATTTCTCTGATGTGAAAAACTAAAAGTGTAAAGAAGGTTCAAATAGTATAACTGAGAGTGTGAAATAGGAAGAAAATGGCTAAAGGGAAAGTGGGAAGGGGAGGGGAAAGGAAATAAGGGAAAAGAAAAAAATTAAAAAATGAAATAAAGTCTTTGTAAATAGGGTAGCGTGAAGGGGGTGAAGGGAGGGCAGGGATATGGGGAAAAGCAAGAACCAAGATATAACATGTAAAGGTATAAGATCCCAATGATAAATGTAACTGTGTTGTTTGCTTTAAATGTAACAAAAAACTTAATGAAAAAAGATATGTATATGTCCTAGTTCCTCAAGATAAATGCAATTATTTTGTATCACAGACTTCTATCAATAAAAAATATCAAATATGCAAAATAACAAGAAAGAGAGAGGCTGAGAAGTTAAATAATTATCAAAGTTCATAGCAAATAAAATGGTGGAGCAAGATCTCAAAAGTATGTACACAAATAGCAAAAGGGGCAAAACTGAGTTCTTTAGCCATGCCCATACTCACTGCTTTCCCTTCTTCTTCATAAAAACTGTGGGTCCTTCTTTGCTTGCTGACTTCTCAGGTAGAATAGATAGATAAGTATGTGGCTCTGTATGTTGACGTCTTGCATGTAGTGATGGGCTGCCAAGCAATAGAAGACGATGAGTTCTTTGTTCCCTCCAGTTCTGCACTATTCCGCTGGAAAGCATTGACCTTTGGATTGAGGTTTGTAGAAATCAAAATGTCCATATTCACAATCAAAAAGAAAGGAAAACTTCTAAACAGAAATGATAACTCCTTCCATCCCAGCCACCATTTGCAGAAGTACTATAGAGCTACAAGGAATAATGTAGCAAAAAATACTTCTCTTCACTGGGGTATCAGTGGACTTCCCACACAGTGCTCTTTGCAGTCTTTATCTCATTAAAATGATTTCTTATTCCCCTCCAGCCTCTCTGTCCCTCATACATGACTGTTCCTTCTGAAAATTTATCACATCTCAGTGCAGCACTACCGAAGTTTCCTTCTTGTTTTCCCAGTTGCTTGCCATATTTCTGTGCTTCCATTGAAATATGGAAAGTGTGGGCTACACTAAAGTTTATGAATTCCTCCAAGAATTACTCATCAGTCATCAGTCTTTGCATAATTAGGATGTACAGCTTAAATTTGCATAATGCTTTATAACTTATTATGTGAGAAATTTTTTATTTTTACCGTGTGCTAGCTTTAAAGAGTAAGCACCAACCATTGTACTACACTTTGAGAAAGTAACAGTTTTCACATTAAAATAAAGCTATTCGTTTTGTAAAGATTTACTGCAAACAATAGCTTTATAAATCCAAAGTAATAGAAATGTACGATCTCAAAGTATTCTATGCTTTTAGGTACATAATATTTCCATTTGATTGTGAAAGGTATATTTTTATTTACTTTTACATACTATTTTTCAGGAGTCTATTTTTCCCTGAGGTAATTTACAGTAGAAGGAAAGAAAAAAGATCCTTACCAAAGTCACTATACTTGATTATCAGTTCCAGAAACTTTAATGCAGGATCCCTCATGGGTTTGACTTTGACGTTTTAGTAGCATACAGGCAATCCTACTTTCTTGTATTTTTGCCATACTTTTCAGAAGAAACTATCCTTCTCTCAAGATGCACCATAAGCCATACTATACTTTTTCTATTGAAGATGGACTTTACATTTTTTTCAACAAGTTTTATAAACATGTCTTCCATTGAAAAAGATTCTTTACTCTTCAGACTAAAGACAAAGTACACAGGGTCTTCAATATATAGTAAGTAAATAATTATTAGAATTTTGTCCGTATTCCATAGTATCTGGTTCCACTCTAATAGTATGTTAAATTTGCTCCAAAACAAATATATCTTCCCAGCACAGAAAACTAGTTTTAATACGGAAGGTGTCAAATGGATCTGCTGTTTGTCTATATTTTTTTCTTTCAATTATATTTTGACCTAACATTTCTTATGTGAACAAGAAAAATTTTCACTCCATTTACCATGTTCACTGAATTTTTTTGCTTTTGATGCTTACTTTCTGTTGGCCATTTACTTGCCTATCTAAATAATAAAGAAGTATTTTACCCAAGTCTAAGTTTTAATGAGTGCTTTTTACTTTTACAAAGGAAAGTAAAAAAATACAAGCTCAGTATTTGATACATAATATAAATATTATAATAGTGATTATTACTCACATATATTATCTGTATACATAAATACAGTGGGATTTGATTGTGAATCATAATATTTCAACTTGAATTGATTAAGAAATACATCATAGATTAGTAAAACACTATTCTGAGTGTGTCTGTGGGTGACCATTTGGTTGCGAGTGGGGCCAGCCTATAGGCTTGTAGGGTGGATGGAACAATTCATCAACTTCTCTAAAAAACATAAAAAGAGAATCACTATATAATTTCACATTCATATTTCTGGGTATATATTCACAGGATGGAAAACAGTAGCTTGAAGAAATATCTGCATTCACATATTCATTCATACATTATAAAAGGAGTCAAAATATGGAAACAACTTAAAAATTCAATGACTAAAAATAATGTACAAAATATGGTAGAATATTATTTCAATTTAAATTATAAAGAATTCCTGCCACATGCAGCAACATAACAAAACAATATGCACAGAAACAAAATTGAAAAAAAAATATCCTCAGAGTGGCTTAAAAATTTAAGTGTAAGACATGATGTTAGAAATATCCTAAAGGAAATAATGGGTGGAAAATAAATAGTGAGATTTTTGTTACACTTGGTTTCTCCTTAGCAAATGCTTGATAAAATAAATTACCTAATGCGGAATTACAAATATACAATCTCCTAATATAAAAACAGGATTCTGTGCATGGTGACAAATGCCTGTAATCCCAGGGGAAGGCTGAGGCAGGAGTATTGCCATGGGTTCAGTGACACTCTGGGACACATAGGGAGTGCAGGGCCAGCCTAAACTACAAAGTGAGAACTTGTTAAAAAAAAAAAAGAAAACCTAATATAATACTGAGACATGAATATTTATAAAAAATGTTAAAGTTAATTTCCATATGTTTGATTGATCTTTATTTATTCTAATATTTATACTTTTGTTATTCCTTATTAGAGTTCTGATTCTTAATTTTTATCAATTCCATTGTCCAAAAATAAATTTAAATATACCCTATTTTTAAAAATTCTTAGTCTTAAAAATTCTGATTGAATTTTCTTTCTTTATTTATTTTTGCATTGTCTCTTAGTACTTTTTAACTGGAGACTGTATAAAAATGTGGTTTTTCTAAGAAATGGAGTATTACTCAGCCATAAAGAATGAAAAACTAGTCATTTGTGGCTAAATGGATGCATATTGAAGCCATACTCAAGTGAAATAAGGAGGACACACGTGTAAATACTGAACAGTTTCCCTAGAGTGAAAAACTAAAAGTGTAAATAGGGTTCAAATGTATAACTGAGTGACTTTTTTATTAGTCTAGGAATCATTTGTTCATCTTCTTTGTATGGTGATATGCTGACATCAAAGAGCATCTTGAGAATGATCTACTCTGCACCTTATTTCCAATAATAATCCTTCCCACACCGAGCTACTCCAGATAATTACACAGTCAAGGCAAATATCTGAGATTCCAATGGTAGCCCTTGGTTTTCCATGGCCAGTTTCCCCTCAGCAGCTGCTACTGACTGAAGCTTTCTGTAATACATATAAATTGTTTCTACATAGACATAAATGTTTATGTTTTTCTACAAAATAACATTTTTTGTCCAATGATATAGTAAAAGTCCACTTTAATTTGGAGTAAAAATGTTACTTTTTTTGAAATTCATTCTGAAAGAATCATTGGGTATATATATATATATATATATACAAGCCTTGATATTTTTATATGAGAGAATTTTAAATATTTGACTACATTAAAAGCTTCATAGTTGCCGATAGTAATGCACTGTGTTGCAGTAATAATATCAAATTTCAAGGTGACTACAGTGGTTAGATCAAACTTCTACATTTGAATTTTTTAAATGTCATAATTAGTAATTTACAAAATGATGTGATTACTTATATTAGTGCTATAGTAGTTTAAAAAGTGATAGGCAATAGAACTTTCAGGAGGAAAAGTAAAGATAAATCAACAGAAGATGCATGCAAATAGACAAAAGTAATTTCTAGGGACATCTATTTCATGACATCTGTTATCTGGGACACAAAAAATAAAAGACAAGTGATAAACCTTATATATCTGGTGACATTTACCCTACAATACATAAAATAACTGCCTTATCCTTAGATATTGATCAAACAGTTTATTAATAAATGTCATTTTTTCTTTCATATTTATATAATGTGAAACTCTTGTCTGTGCAATAATGCATGGGTGAATCATCTATGCAAACATATGCTTATCATAAGATTGAGAAAACCGAACACTTTAGGGACTTCAACTTGTTGTCTAACATGGTAACTATAATACAACTAATTTTTTACTAGATTTTTACTTTTGTATTTTAGGCTATTTCCATGTCACATTATCACTTTTTCCTTTATAATGAAGTAGATAAATTTATATAAGAAACTTTTTTTTGGGGGGGTGTACCAGGGATCAAACTCAGGTCCTTGCACTTGTGAATCAGGCAGCAGAACCACTGAGCTAAACCCCTGGTCTAGCCACATCTATTTTAATTTTCAAATTCTTGCAAGTTTAGACATTTAAGAATTGTGGAAATAAAATGTTTATATCACCACTTTTAAAGAGAAAATTAATACATATGAACATTTCAGCTTATAATTAATTTAAAAATTAAGTCTGCCAGGAGTATCACTTGTAAAAGTAATCCTAAACATTTTATATAAAAACTTTTATTTTAAGTTAGGAAATTTTTAAACTTCAGTCAACTAAATTCATCCTCAAATTACAAGTGTATATTTCTACTATTCATAGAAGTATAATTGGAGTAGATGTTTTCTTGAATTTTATTTTATTTTTAATTTTAATACTCAACAGATTTTGCTTATCCTGTACTCTAGACCTACCTCAGAATATAATTTAGTAAAACTACTGTAAAAATGAAAGCAAAAAGAATAACCACCTTACTTATATCTGGCCAAAAAGAAAAAAAATAATACATATTTTAAGTTGACAACCACACCACATTCCTCCAAAATTTAATTAATATAATATCCACGGAGACTTGATTAAGAGTTGAAAGCTGACACACTTTCACAGATATTACAAAACATTTCACTCTGTATTTGCTTGGAACTTATATATTGATTCCAAATGTGTTCATCCTATGGACACTTAAAACAGGAAATTTCTAAGCACTTATTCAAGAAGTCTACATTGAGCATGCAATATTTTCTAGTAGCTATGTGAAGTTCATGAGGCTCAAACAAGAGTCAAACAGATGATAGATCCCTATTGCCTGGTTACATTCTAGTAGATGTAATAACATTATTTTATGTACATGAAAAACTAGGTAAGCTATTAGGTTTATTGTTTCACTTTGGTTAGATGAAAGTGACTGTAACAGGCAATTTTCACCTTTTCTTATATTTCGAAATTTCCATTTCCTATTTCTTTCTTCTTTCTCACATTATTCAATTAATATTATATTAATAACTATCTTAAATTATTTTTGAACTAAGTTGAGATAAAACACAAATTTAGTTGATAGAAAATATTCATCTTACTAATTTGAGAACTAAACAATATCAAGATTACTAAAAAATTTCCTTATGATTTTAAACATTCAAATTTTTACAGACTGTATAAGCAAATACCAAAGAAGAAAAATTATTTATTACAGAAAGCTGTCACTACGCAACTTAAGAATTTTATTTATTTCATGGGTTTTAAATGTAATCGTGAAAATTTTATGACCTCTCTAGGTTATCCATTAGAAAAGTATGTTCTGGCAAGTAGAATGCATACATGTCATACAATTTTAGTCTGTTGTGAGTATATGCTGATAAATCAAGAATTATTTAGTTTAAATGGGCATTTCAGACTGTTTTGTGTTATTATGGCAGAGCAGATTGTACTGGGCATGAATAAAACAATAAGTTCATCTAGCTCATTATTCTGGTGTCTGGAGAGTCTGAACAGCACGTCACTAGGTGCGGCATCTTCACAACATGGAGAAGAAGCAGGAAGCTGACTGGCTGTCTGCAGAAGAGTGAAATAAAAGAGTGATGAAGTACAAGATAGCGGTATTTTATAGAGCAAAACCTCAATGTGGGTTCAATACAAGTCAGGCTACAATCAACCTGTAGGATTACAAGTACAGCCAGTTAGTATTAATCCTAGGGAAGCAAGGCCTGTAGCCAGTGAAAATGGTATCAGACATAGCTCACTCTCCCACTATTCCAGGAATTAATTCACTCATGCGATAGCATTAGTGCATTCATTCATTAGCTCTGGTAGTCTAGTTACCTATTCACAACGATGGTGAAAGATAACTTCCAATTTGTAAAACGTCGGATAGGCCAAGATTGTGTCTCCTACATCCTGAAGAAAGGAACTTGAGGACAGAAGAGATTAGGAGTAGGGAAGGTCTATTAAGTGAAAGCTCCTGAGAAAATGTAGGGTCCAGAAACTGGGTTGCAACAGAGGCTTTTTATCCAAGAATATTTTATAGAGCAAAACCTCAATGTGGGTTCAAAACAAGTCAGGCTACAATCAACCTGTAGGATGACAAGTACAGCCAGTTAGTATTAATCCTAGGGAAGCAAGGCCTGTAGCCAGTGAAAATGGTATCATAAACTTTTTTTCTATAACTTCTAGCATAGAAAGAACAAAGTGATATTTAGAAAGGAACAGGAAGGGATAGGAGATGGATCCAGATGTTCTGGGCACCCACTGATGTCTGTCTGGACTTACCGGACTGGGTGGCCCTAATTACATATAATCTCAGGCTTGTCTATTGTATCTCTTTCTTGAGGCCTGGACTTTTTCAGATCCCCTTCCCCAGCCACACTTTTGATCTTCTGTACTGTCTTCTTTGAGGGCCCAATCCCTGTGTGGTTGCCTATTAATTTCTATCTAAATTAACTGTTTATAATGTTGCTATTTTCAATGTCTTAAAAATTTCCACCCCGACAGGAGAAACTTACTGGAAATAAACCACATCCAAGCTATAGCATGAATACCAGACTTTGCTTCAAGTTCTTTACATACTTTGGTAACTCCGCTAATCAATTCCTTAATCAATTTTATTAGCACACTGTAAATGTCATATTCATCATAGGGAATGATGCCTGTACTTCATATGTCTTGTTTCTTTTTCCCCATTCCCCTTCCCTCCCTTCAACCCTTCGTCCCCCCAATTGCAAAAACTTCTCCTTCTATTCTCTTTTTTCCCCTTTTCCTGTCCTTCCTTTCCTCCTCCCCCTCCTTTACTCCCCTTCTGATCTGAACAATTTCTTCTCACCTCCTACTTTCTGCCATCCATTTTGGTGCTAATTTACCCTTTCAGATTCAAATACCAGAGAAATGATGTGATATTTAAACACATATATCTAGTTTATTTCACTTAAAAGTATACTCTCAAAGTGCATATGAGAAAGGACTCATTTGTCCGTCTTTATGGCAGAGTAGTATTTCATTTTATATAAAAACCACGTCTTCATTCATCCATCAATACACATTTGGGCTGTTTGCAAGATTTAGCTATTACAAACTGTGCTGCTATAAACATGGATGTGCATATATTGCTGTGGTATGATGTTTTTAACTCTTTTGAGAAGAATAACTGGGTCAAATGGATCCTCTAGTTTTAGTTTCTTGAGGAATCTCCGTACTGATTCCCATATTGGTTGCACCAATTTCCTCTCTTCCGTTAATAATGGAGAAGAGTTCTATCTCCTCAATAACCTCAACTGCATTTGTTGTTGGTTGATTTCCTGAGAATAGCCATTCTTTTTGGAGTAAGATGGTATATCAGTGTTATTTTATTTTATTGTTTTTCTGCGACAGGGTCTCACTATGTAGTTGAGGCTGATCTGGAAGTCACTATGTAGCCTAGGCTGGTCTCGAACTCACAGAAATCCTCCTGCCTCAGCCTCCTGAGTGCTGGGATTATAGGCGTGAGTCTATAGGGACAATATTTTAAATATGTAATATGTTACCTGGAGATTTTACAAGCAACATAGCTTGAACATGGAAGTTGTTTTTAAAAATGTCTATAATGACAAGTTGTGTGTGTGTGTGTGTGTGTGTGTGTGTGTCACTAGGCATGAAATATGGAAACTGAGCCTTAGACATACTCATCAAATGTTCTGCATCCCCATCCCCATTGTAACTTTTAAGATCTTTTGGACTTTGCTGCCTGCCTGGCAAGCGCAAAGTCTGTAGTTTGATTTCTGGTACCAAAAAAAAAGGAAAGAAAGAAATAAATAAAGATGGAAAGAAAGAAAGAAAGAAAGAAAGAAAGAAAGAAAGAAAGAAAGAAAGAAAGAAAGGAAAAGAAAAGAAATTATTGGGCCAGGGATTACCTCAGTGGGTCTATTGCCTGCCTTGCAAGTGCAAGGTGCCAAGTTTGATCGCTGGAAAAAAAAAAAAAAAAAAAAAAAAAATTGAAAATGATCCAAAAATCTATTTAACAATATATCCTAGGGAAAAATTATTCAGAGAAATATTAAATCTTAGTAAGAAGGATTTCAATTTGTAAGACCAAATTTTTCATAAATTATAGACTGTTTTAGCTAGAGGAAATTTGAACATAATCCCGGTCAGTCCTGCAGTTTTACAAGCAATGATGCCAAGACACGGAAATTAGGCAAACTTTTTCTTTTCATTTTGAGGAAAGATACTTGGAATCAAGCTTCACATTCAAAAACATTTTTTCTTACCATCCACGTTTGTTTTCTTTTATACTCATGTCTGAGAACTGCAACCATGGACTAATAAGTGACTTCAATATGCATGAATCTATTCCCTGATTATAGAGTCAAATGCTAAAAGGAAGTATGATCCTGAATTCCAACAGAAAAAGCAATTGTAATGATTTATTATGAACATAATTCATTACATCATCACTGGAATGGGAACAACAACCTATATTAGCAGGACTACATGGCCACACTTCTCATACCATATTTTAGAAACCTTAAACCAAAATTGTGACAGGTATATATAAAGGGAATTGATTTAAACTCCTTTAAAATGCAAATGCATTCATAACCTTAAGTTTACACATATATTCTATCACTGACTCAGACTTCTAAACAGTTTCAATTTTCTCAAAACCTTTTTTATGACGTCCTTGTACTTATTTTATGAAAGGGGCTCAATTTGGTCATTACAAACACAATGCATCCTCAGAAAACCTACATATATAGCAGAACAGCTTAGCAAATCATCTTTGACAGGTATTAAAATATACAGAGAATAGCAATTAAAAGACATAGGATAGCAATATACACTTGTCTTCAGTTTTTTCATATCACAGGTAACAAACCCAAAGCATGTAATTTATTTTTTCCCCAGGTTACTCAAAGAAACTTGCGACAACACACGGTATTTGTGTTGGGGAAAATTAAGACAGGCCAATCCAATTCCAGAATTCTGAAACCCCATCAGTATTCCCATTAATTCAGGTAATTCTTTAAACTTAAGCCAGAATGGGATCCAGCTGTAAATATTTTTCACTGTCATAACTGCAAACTTTTTAAAGAATTATGTTGGGAAAATTTCTCCTTATAATTTATACTCAGAAGTCCTTGGTATATGGTTAAAGTCATTATAAGATTATATGATTGCTCCCTATTTGAGGTAGTATTTCTCTTTGAATAGAAGATCTACTTTGTTTTTAATTAATCAAGATGATTTATTGATGCTGTGAATTATGTTTGCATTTGAATTAAATACTTTATAGTCCACTTGATGTTTCCTCAATTTCCAAAGTAAGGTATAACACAGATAATCTCATAGAACTCTCTAGATCTTACAATCACAATATTATTAAAATATAAGACCATAGTTATTCTTATATTATTATTTCTTTGTGTAGTCAATATGTTGTCAAAAATATTTTGCACAAGAGATAAAGAGGCAGGGGAAAATTATCTTATCCAAATGCCTTAGATACAAATGATTCTTTGTAACATATGAATTCAATAGCAATTTGACGTTTGAGGATTACCAGTGTCACTAGTTTTGATTGTGTTACTTAATGATGATAGCAATAGCAACAAATATTACTTAGGTGCTTGCTTTGGGTGAGACATTATTTCATACTTCACCTCATTTAGCAAAGGACCCAGTAATAGAATACATGATATAAGGAATGGTTGATTATTGAGATAATATAATCAGGAAAATAATATCTATATGTAATAAAAATTAGAGACAGAAGTTCCTGGTGGTAATTTCAAAATTTAATAATTTTGTTTCTAAAATTATTATGAAAATGGAAATAAACCATGTAAATTTTTATTTGAAATAGAAATAATCACAAATTGTGTTTTTCTAAGAAGTAGTTTGGGAAAATACGCTAAAATATAATTTTTAAATTGATAATAAGAAAAAATACATGTTTTCCAAGTTACAATTCAAGAAGCAAATATGGAGATAAAGAAAACAAGAAGACATTAAAAGCAGACAGAAACATGAGACAAAAATACTAGGAAGCATTAGACTTTTTCTTTTGTCTTAAACAACTAAGAAGAAAAAGGTAAGCATATATGTCAAATCTATCAGGAATTGACCAGAGCAGAGTTGTGATGTTTGAAAAAGGAAACATGAGAGGGAACCACTGCAACCTCCCTTGCTTTCTGTGGTTGCCATTACCCAAATTTTAACAAAAGGAACTACCTCAGAGATACGAATGTATCCTTAGGAAAGACGTTTATATGGCAAGAGGGCTTAGTCAAAGGGAGCAGCACTCTAATGTTAAGATACACGCTTTGGTGACTGAGACTTGTGGATCAACATGAACTACAGGACAGGAAACCAGTGATGAAGGATTGGATGAATATGTAGATTGAGAAGACTGCGTAGGTTTTCCTTTGAAGGTTAACATGAAGAGTAACTTCTGCAGCGCTTGGCCAGATTCTAAAGCTAGGGAGAGAATAGCTAATGGCCAAGGAGAAAGGCTCAGTGATATGAAGGTATATCCTAAAAGCCTTTTATTTTTGGAAGAATTCAGAGATGTGACTAAAGTTAGGATTCCTCAATGAACAGCTAGGCATCCAGTGGGCTGAGCAGTGGTTCAGGAACAGGGTTGCGCTGGTGCTGCAGTAAGAAATATGGATACAAGGCTTCCCGTGTAACTCTCTTAAATCTAGAGTTGGCTAGATCAAACCAATCCACCTTTTTTCCATAAAAATCACATTTCAATTTAAATATGTACAAAACAGAGTAAGTAGCATCTGCCTTTTCAATATAGATTTGTAAATACTAGACATATGAAGAAACCAGTGTGTATGATTCATAAAAATCAGCAAAAGTCAGCAGTAATAAACTAAGAGATGATAACAGTATTGGTATTTAAAGATAAGTATATTAAAAAAGCTTATGATAGGGTCAGGGTTAGCGCAGTGGTTCTGCCTTCTGCTTCTCTAGCACAAGGTACTGACTTCAATCCCGGGTGCAAAAAAAAAGCTTATGATAAATGTCAATAAGCTGAATCTTCCCTGTTTATTGTTAGAAAGATCAGTTATTGTCATTTTTCAAGATGATTAGACTAAATCTCTTTACAAATACAGTCCCTGGGTGACTGGTTATTACAAGAGAAATTTAAAACAGAAATAGATCATGTGCAAGATGCTTGAACTTCATTTTCTTTAGTACACCCTCTGGCTCTCTCAGCATTTCATCTATCATCTATCTATCTATCTATCTATCTATCTATCTATCTATGTATCTGTCTATCTCTACATATCTATCTTTATATATATATATCATAATTTAATATTTTATAATGTTTTTGCCTTTCTAAATTAAGATTTTGGTATCCAGAAGGTATACTGCCACTTGTTCCAACACATCTCTGAGGCCTCCATCGTGAAACCTAAGTTTGTGAGCCTACCTGAGATAACAGAGATTGATGGGTCAAGAATGATGGGTGGTAGGGAGTGGATAGTCTGCATAGCTCTACAACTAAAAGCTGAGTAAGACTAATTTCCCAAGGCAGATAGAATATTCTTGAAGATAGGGCTAAAAGCAAGACTAATTTCAAATGATAAAATTATAATGAATATATCCTCTCAGTTCAATAAAATTTAATTCTGAGACAATGAAAAATAGTATATAGTCACATTTGGAATTAAGCACTGCATTCTAGAGTAACCTATTGTTCCAAAAGCAATCTGATGAAATGATACATCAACTCAAAAAATTCAAATTAAATAAAAATAAAAGCAAAATATAACAAATTTTGGAAATGCAGATATAGCACTTTTTAGGGGAATATTTATAGCCTTAACTTACTTGCATTAGACAAAGCAATGGCACAAATAATGACACAACTTTCTATATTATGAAGCTAGAGGAAAAAAAAGAGCAATTTAAGCTCATATTAAACAGAAGAATAATTGACACTTTTTTATAAAGCTATACATTTACCTAGCTTGTATTTCAATCTTAAGAATTTACCCAAGGGAAAGAAAAATGCATATCCATAAAAAGTCTTTCATAAGAAAGATTCTAGTGTCTTTATTCATGATAACCCTAGCTAGGAACAATAATAATGTTCACTAAGGAGGAAATAAGTAGATACATGTCCATAGGTCACACTTTAAACTAATAAAAAGGAATAAAATAGTGAGACACATACCAAATTATATAAACATTGAAAGCATACAAAGGAGAGAGGCCCACCCCATATCATCAGTAAGTGACTGCAGATCCTGGTGAGCCATGGTGTGGATGAGAACTGTGCTGTTGCAGGCAGATGCAGCCAGGGCCCCACACTGACCCTAATGGCTTGGGCACATAGGTCCAAGCCAGAGGCTTGCCTAGAAAAGAGCTGCAGAGGCACACAACTATCAGCTGGAGGCCCACCACAATACAATCAGTAAGTGCATACAGATCTCTGGCAGTAGTGGTGTGGTCCAGAGCTGTGTGGCTTCAGGTAGGTCCACCCAGGATCCCAACATGACCCATGCAAGTTGGGCACACAGGCCTAGCCAAGGACCCTCCTGGAAAAGAGCTGCACAGGCACACAAACAACAGCCAGTGTTTAACCCTGCCCCCTGGTAAGTATGCAGAGACCTTAGCCAAAATCCTGCTCAGACACTAGAGACTGTGGTGCATAGCCCCTAAGCAAAGGGCTTCCCACACAACAGCTACATAGGGAGGCAGGCCCTAGCCAGAAGTACATCTAGGTACCATCCCAGCATAAGCCCCAGCCAGACACCCACCCAGACAGCAGGTCAGCAACCTTTCTGTATCCAGTAATTGGTGTACTGGTGAGCAGCAGAGAGAAGGAAGCTCCATGGCTTGCTGAGAATTGAAGACCACTGGTGAGTAAAAGTTGCCTCAACAAAGGCACAGAAGCCTGCATCTGTTAAAATGAGAAGACACCTAAACAAATCTCAAATCCAAACATCCAGATAACCTAAGGCAAGCCCCAAAGGAAACAAGATGGAACAATCTTATAGTGAACCCCATGGAATCCCTGAAATGACAGTGGAAGAGGATCTGGAAAAAGTGAAATCAGAAATAATTTGCCTGAGATTTAGCTCGGTGGTTCTTGTGCCTGGCTCATAAGTACAGGACCTGAGTTCAGTCCCAGGTACAAAAAAAAAAAACAAAGAGCTGAGGAATGGGGTGGAATCCCAACATAGGAAACTAATGGAATCCATAAAACAGGTGAAAACAGATTTTCAGGAGATGATTAAAAACTCCACTGAAAGTTTGTGTAGCAGAATGAGCAAATGTGAAAATAGATTTTCAGATATAGAAAATAGGATTGCAATTAGTTACCAGGAAAAGAAAAAAAAATCTTAAAAATAGAAAGGGACCATGAGAAATCAAGCAAGCAGTTGCTAGATGATACAAAGAAGAATAACGCAAGACTGCTCTGAGTCAAGGAAGTAAAAGGACAGAGTGTAGATGACATAAAAAAGTGTTCACAGAAATAATGGCAGAAAACATCCCAAGCATAGGAAAAGGACTTGGCATACAGATAAGTGAGGCATATAGACTCCAACTAGCTATTACAAAAAAAAAA
>NW_022900927.1:26717526-26741015 GCF_012274545.1 Fukomys damarensis | reverse complement strand
TCTCAAACAAACAAACAAACAAACAAACAAACAAACAAAATCTACACATAGGCATATAATAGTTAAGATCCCAAAACGCCCAAGAAAAACAAAACCCTACAAGCATTTGAGAAAAGAAACACATCACATACAAAGGACAGCCCATCAGAATAACAACAGACTTCACAACACAAACCCTCAGGCAAGAAAAGCTTGGAGTGAAGTATTTCAAGCCCTAAAGGAAAAGAGCCTCCAACCTAGATTGAACTATCCTGCAAAACTATCTTTCAAAATTGATGGAGAATTAAGATACTTTCATGACAAAGACCACCTTAGAAACTTCATGAATACCAAATGAGTAATCCAAGAAATAGTAAGCAGCATCTGAGGAATACAAGGATCACAACCCCATGAAATCCAGAAAGATGGATCTAGAAGGCATGACAAGAAATTATATTTAAAGGTAGAGAATCCAAAGAAAAAAGAAAAAGTCATGAAAATGATAAATCAATACATACCAGTTATAACTATGAATGTTAATGGTCTCAATTCATCAGATCAAAAGATATAAACTGGCAGAATGGGTCAAGAGGGAAGATTCAACAATATGCTGCATACAAAAACACACTTAATGCAGAAACTCATAGAATGAAAATTAAAGGGGGGAAAACAGTACTCCATGCTACAAGAACAAGAAAAAAGCATAAGTAGCTATCCTCTTTGCAGGTCAAGTGGGTTTCAAACCAACATTGATTAAGGGAGAGAAAGAAGGACTCTACATCCTTGTAAAGGGAACAATTCAAGAAGTGATGACAATCATAAATGTATATGCACCAAACATTAGTGTGTATAACTATATCAAACAAAACTAATGGACATGAAAAATCACATATAAGCACTAATACAACAGTAGTAGGGGAACTCAATACCCCACTGTCACAAATGGATAGATCAACTAGACAGAAAATAAACCATAAAATGCTACAACTCAATAATACTCTTGAAAAAATGTCCATAACAGATGTTTACAGAATGTTTACACAAAATCAGATACACATTCTCTTCAGCTGAAAATGGGTTATTCCCCAAAATAGACCACATACTCACTCAGACTATATTTAAGTAAGTGCAGAGGAATTGAAGTGATCCCCTGTATGTTATCAGACCACAGTGCTATGAAATTGGACATCAGTAGTGAAAGAAACCACAAGAATTTCATAAGCAGATGGAAGTTGAACAACAAACTTCTAAATAGCCAGTGTGTCACAGAGGAAATTAAAGAAATCAGACAGTTCCTACAATTAAATGATAACACAACGTATCAAAATCTAAGGGACACAATAACAGCAGTCTTGTGAGGAAAATTCATAGCAGTGAAAACTCATATTGGGAAAACAAAACAAGTTCAATTAAAAAACCTGATTCTGATCCTCAAGCTTCTAAAAAAGAAGAGCAGGACAAACCCAAAGCTCATATAAGGGAGGAAATTATAAAGATCAGAGCAGAAATCTATGCAATGGAGACTAAGAGAATGAAACAAACAATCAATGAAGCCAAGAGTTGGTTCTTTAAAAGAATTAAAAACAATTGATAAACCCTTAGCCGACTTTATCAAAAAAAGGAAACGGCCCAAATCCATGCAATTAGGAATGAAAAGGGTGAAATTACAAAGGAATCAGCAGAAACCCAGAGGATCATCAGTACCTACTTCAAGAACCTCTACACCAATAAGATGGAAAGCACAGAAGAATTGGACAGATTTCTAGATATGTATTAATTACCAAAGTTGAACAAAGACCACCTAATATTCTTAACAATTCAATATCAATCAATTAAATTGAAAACATAATTAAAAACTTACCAACTAAGAAAAGCTCTGGCTCTGATGGCTTCAGTTCCAAATTCCACAAGACATTTAGAGAGGAACTATTGCCACTACTATTTAAACTCTTCAATGAAATTGAAAGGAAAGCAATACTCCAAAATCCATTCTTGGGAGGAAGAATCACCTTGATCCCCAAAGCAGAGAAAGTCCCAAATAAGAGAACTATAGGCCAATCTCACTAATGAACATAGATGCAAAAATCCTTAAAAAGAGACTAAGAATGTAGAAGATCATCAAGTGCGATTCATCCCAGGGATGCAGTAATGGTTCAAAGTATGCAATCAACAAATGTCATATAATATATTAAAAGAGCAAGGACAAAAATCATATGATCATCTCAATGGATGCAGAAAAAGCATTCAACAAAATCCAACATGTATTCATGATAAAAACTCTACAAAAATTGGAATAGACAGTCTCAACATCAATCTGATAAAAGTCATCTATGAAAAACCAACAGCCAATATCATACTAAATGGTCAAAAATGTAGTTCTTCACACTACATCAGGAAAAAGACAAGATTATCCAGTATCACCTCTCCTGTTGTTCAATATAGTTTTGGAAACATTAGCCACAGCAATTAAACAAGAGAAAGAAGTAGAAGGAATAAAGATAGGAAATGAAGAAGTCAAATTGTCATTTTTTGCAGATGACCTGATACTCTATATAGAAGACTCCAAGGACTCCATCAAAAGTCTTCTAGACTTAACCACCAAATTCAGTAACATAGCTGGATGGAAGGTGAACAAACAAAAATCAATGCTTTTCTGTACACAAACAACAGACTCACTGAGAGATAAATAGAGCAAAACATTCCTTTCACAATAGCATCCAAAAAATTGAAATACATAGGAATCAGCCTAATGAAAGAAATCAAAGACCTCTACTCTGAACACTATAGCACTCTGCAAAGGGGGATTGAAAAGAATAACATAAAATGGAAAGACCTCCCTGCTCCTGGGTAGGAAGAACCAACACAGTGAAAATAGCCATACTTTCAAAACTGCTATACATATGCATTGCAATCCCAATTGAAATTATAGTAGCATACTTCACAGACCTTGAGAAAATAATCCAAAATATCATTTGGAATAAGAAAAGACCCAGAATACCAAAAGGAATTTTAGGCAAAAAAATCTAGATAGTATCACAATCTCCAATTTGAACCTATACTACAGAGCTACTGTGATAAAACAAAACAAAACAAACAATACACACACACACACACACACACACATACACACAAAGTATTGTACTAGTAAAGAAATAGACCTGAGGACCAGTGGAATAGATTAGAAAATACAGAAACAGCTGTAGGTGTACTCAGCTACCTCATCTTTGACAAAGGAGTCAACCATCCTCACGGGAGGCAAGATAGCCTCTTCAGTAAATGATGTTGGAAAAACTGGATTTCAATTTGCCAAAGATTAAAACTAGACCCATATCTTTCACCAGGCACTAAACCAAAATCCAAGTGGATTAAACATATAAATTTAAAACAAATGCTAAACTTGCAGGAAGATAAGTAATTAAAAACTCTTGAAAATATTGACATAAGAAAACACTATGAACAAAATGTCAGTTGCACATGAATTAGCACAATCAAGTGGGATCTCTTCTTATTAAAAATATTCTGTACAGCAAGAAAAACCTCCAACAGATGAAGGACAACCCAAAATGTTGTAAAAATTTTTCACCAGTTGTTTCTCAGACAAAGGTCTTCAGTTTAGAATATATAAAGAACTTAACAAAATCAGATCTACCAAATTTAAAGACCCAATCCAAAAGGCACCAGAAGTGAGCACACATATCTCAGACAAAGAAGTAGAATTAGAAAATAAATATATAAAACAATATTCAACATCACTGTTCATTGGAGAGATGCAAATGAAAACAATGCTGAGATTCCGCCTCACACAAGAAGGAATAGGTACTAACTTGAAATCTACCAATAGCAAATGCTGGCATGGCTTTGAGAAAAAAAGGAACCATGCTCCACTTCTGGTGGGCCTGTAGACTTTTGCAACCACTGTGGACATTATTATGGAAATAACTCAAAGGACTGGGACTGGAAGTCCCATTTGACCCATATGTTCTCCTGCATGGTATCTTCCCAACAGAATTAAAAGAATTACTCCACAGCCATATATGCACACCCATGTTCATCGTAGTACAGTTGGTAATAGCTAAAACTTGGAAACAGCCCAATTGCCCATCAACTGGAGCTTGGATAAAGAAAAACATTTTTTAAATAAAATGAAGTACTACTCAGTCATAAAGCATGAGATATTAGAGAGATTTATAGCTAAATGCATGCACATAGAGGCCATACTCAAGTGAAATAAATAGGACACAGGTGTAAATACCAAATAGTCTCTCTAGTGTGAGAAGCTGAAAGTGTAAATAAGGACTAAAAGATATATTAGATAAGGTGAAATAGGAAGGAAAAGTCCAAAGGGGGATGGCAAGTGTGTGGGGTAGGGGAAAGGAAAGAAGAGAATGGAATTAATATGAAAAAATGAAAAAAAAATGAAACAAAGTATTTGTAAATAAGGAGGGGTTGAAGGGAGGGCAGGGAAATGGGGAAGAAAATAAACACCAAGATTGATTATGCAAAGGTACACATTTCCAATAATGAGTGTCATTATATTGTATACCTAAAATGTACAAATGAAATTAATTTAAAAAAGAAAAGCATAGATAAGAAAAGAAGAAAATAAATAGATCTAATAATAAATATGGTCTATAATTTCAATGATATTAAATTTTAGAATAAGAAAAGTCATCCATAATGAAAGTATAGAATTTTTCAGAATTTTACTACTAGCATTCCAACAGATAATGCTGTAGTAAATTGATCTTGTATTGTATTATATCTATAATTACATAGTTTTTTTTGGGGGGTACTGGGGATTCAACTCAGGTCCTTGCGCTTGTGAGGCAGGTGCCAGAACCACTGAGCTAAATCCCCAGCCCATATAATTACATAGTTTTTATATATATGAAACTTCTTTTATTTTCCATTGAGTTTATTGGTACTTTTTAAGTATACAGTACAGTTAAATTTATCATTAGGATCTTGTACCTTTACATGACAGGTCTTGGTTCTCATTTTTTCCCCATACCTCTACCCTCCCTTCATCCCCTCCCCTATTTACAAAGATTTTGATTCCATTTTTTCCTTTTCTCATATTTTTTCCTCTTATTTCCTTTCCCCTACCCTTCCCACTTCCCCTACACTTTTAGCCCTTTTCTTCCTTTTTAACATTGTCAGTTATACAATTAGGACCATATTTGCACTTTTAGTTTTTCACACCAGAGAAACTATTCAGTATTTACACATGTGTGTCTTATTTATTTCACTTTAGATTATGGCTTCAATATGCATCCATCTTCCTATGAATGACTGTAGTTTCTCATTATTTATGGCTGAGTAGTATTCCATTTTATAGAAAAAAACACATCTTCTTTATCCAGTCTCCAACTAATGGGCAATTGGGCTATTCCAGGTTTTAGCTATTACAAACTGTGCTACTATAAATATGGGTGTACATATATAACTGTGGTATGATTCTTTTAATTTTTTTGGGAAGACACCAGCAGAGGGATGGCTGGATGAAATGGAACCTCTAGTTCTAGTTCTTAGAGGTATCTCCATATTGATTTCCACATATTGATTCTACTAGTCTGTACTATGAAATTTCTTTTTTCTATAATTAAATATGTTTTAGTAATTAAACATATTTGGAAATGTTTGTTTTTTATTTAAAGATATACATTTAGTCTTTTAAAATAATGGACCTCTATAGAATGTTAAACTTTAATAAAATATTTCTGGACATAGCATGCCTCTTATACAATTTATTTGTGCAAAAATATCAATGTTACAGTAACATGATATAATTGGCAAAACTGGGCATTTTAATGCTAGTTATAGCTCTTCATTATAAGACAAACAGAAATACACCTACTTATTTTTTTAAATATTGGCAGCATTAGTTCTAGTTTCAATGACTTTTCTCTAAAGGTAATATTGTACTATAAAATTAAATGCCAATTATTGAAGCATACAAAATTGTATTAATTTAAACTGTATTTCATTTTAATGAGTCACAATAATAAATATATTCTAAATTATTCTTTTATAAAAATTATTAATTGAATGCTTACTCAAAGAACTGGGACTATTATGTGTCTCAGCCTACTCAGTGCATTGTCCTATGTTAAGGAGGTAATTTCTGTTTAAGAAGGGAGACATTTCTTTCAATCCCTGTTAAATTCTCAATATAGTTTTGAAGGGTCTGATTGCACTTCAGTTAGATGGACAGTCGGCTTTACTTTCACAATAATAGTGAAAACAATGAGCTAAAAAGAAAGTTAAATAATGTGCTTAACATTTGGAAATAATGCTTTTCATCATATATCAAAATCAACAATCTAATTGTTCACCTAGAAATATGAGAAAATTTTATATAATGAAAGAAGGAATGTTATAGAAATCATTTTAGTGGAAATCAATAAAATGGAAAAGAAAACAAATAATTATGGAATGATGTAAAAAACTGGTTGATTTAGAATATTATTATTAACTTCCTACTTATTATGATAAAAGCAAAAAAAAATCACAATTTACCAATATCAACAATGAATTTTGGAGCAATAGAGCAAATTGCTAGACATTAAAAGGGTAATAGAATATTCTGAAAAGCTTCATTCCAATAAATTTATAGATTTTAAAGTAAAATTCCTTATTATACACATTTCATCCATAGTGATCAAGAGAAAAATTACAAAATATGGTTGCATAATTGTATATATCTTTTGTCGATAATCTTGAGATTGTAAAAGATACATACTTGTTTGTGTGAGTGCTGTATATATTCATATGTGTATTTCTGTTTAAAACAGAAGGAAAATACACACAAGTATTCAACACATGAAATAAAGAAGCATTTCCTTCCAAGATATTTGATTGCTATTTTTGTTTAAAATAATATTTTATATATAAAACAGTTATGTATTCATAGTATTCATTAATTGCAGAACTTTAGTATAGTCTGATCTGTTTCATGTGCTCTGTTCAAAAAAATTTAGAAATCTATCAAGTTTACAAAAGGTTTACCTTGGAGTATGACGGTCTTGGGATCAGGAAGCATATTTTGAAGGTCAACATATTTGAAGGCTCCATGGGGCCTGTTTGAGAGGAAAATATGTCTACTTGCTCCCTCTTACTCACAATTCTCCAGGGCAGTCCACAAGAAAAGAGAACAGAAACACTGAAAGAGACAGGCAAAAGAAGATCAAAAGAAGGAGAAAAATAAAATAAACCCTGAACAATAAATACTCCACTTCAGCTTCCAGAGTGGACTTGAAATAGAAACAGCAGTGCTGAGATTTCCTCATATTTATATTAAACCTGTCTAAGTTACTTTGGACTTAATAAACAGCACAATCTACCTGGTTAGATGAAATAAAAAGGCTTTCCATTTTCATTTGCAACTTCAAAATAAATGCATTCACTGTTAACACAGATTCATATTATTTTACATTCTATGTGGATTTTAATACTGGATTTTTTTTTATTTCACTACAGTTCTAAGAAAATTATATAACATTGCTGAATACAGTGGAAAATATAACTGACAACAATGTAACTGACATTTCTATAACTATAAGAAAATCATCTTTAAAACATTTTCTATCACTTCCAAGTATTAGATCAATAGTTTTCTAAAAATTAGGAGAAATGTATCATGGCCATATATAAAAACAGACCTACATGGAGTTTGGATGCAGAAAATTTATATGATGAATGCTACTACTAAGAAAATTGGAAGCAAAAGAGTCAGAGAAAAAATTCACAGATGACTTGGTAGAATTTAACATTTTCTGAGAGCTGTAGTTTGTGAGGTGCCAAGAGATATCTTCTGGTAAAAGACAGTCCTGAATTGAAGAAAAAGTATAAACATTGCTCATGATACAGTTGAAAGCTGAAACTTACCATTTTATTTTTTTTCTTTTAAACTGAATGTAAAGATCAGAAAAATATTTCATTGCTCTAAAGATTTTAAAAATAAATGTATATGATTAGGGCTGTAGTTACTCTGTAGTATACATATGGTAAGATATATGTATTATTTATACAAAAGACTAAAACATTCTGTCGAACAATAATATTTATGTATGAATTTATTGCTGTTTAATTTGTAATATTTTAATGTAGGGTTAACATTCAGCATAGTTGTATTTGAGAATTTAAAAGTAATAAACATATATAAATATTTTACTATTACTTTTATTTTTATTTTTTATTTTTTCATGCCATCAATCAAACTCAGGACCTTTTGCTTGCAAGGCAGGCGGCAACACCACTTAGCTAAATCCCCAGCTACTATTACTTTTATTACTATTATGTATTACTATTACTTTTCATTAAAATTAGCATTACTTGATGATTATATATTTCTTTGGAAAACTTACATCTAATTTTTTAGCATATTGTTTATTTAAATATTACTGTTTTTGAAAGCACTGACATTAACTATGTTAGAAGGATAAATGAATTTTTAAAAACTGATTGTTCATTGCTATATTTTAGGTATACACAATGCTGACATTCATCCTAGGGAATTAATATCTGTACACGATATATCTTGATTTCCTTTCCGCCTAATTTCCCTACCTTCCCTTCAAGCTGTCTTCCCCTCCTTATTACAAAGACTTTGTTTCCATTTTTTCATCCTTTTCTCATTTTTTCCTTTTTCTTCTTTTCTTTTCCCTGCGCCCCTCACTAGTTCCTCTATCAATTTGAACATTTTCTTTCTACTTCCCAATATCTATTATACATTTTATTTCTCATTTACAGTTTCAGTTTCTCACACCAGAGAAACAATGTCATATTTTCACATGTGTGTCTGATTTATTTTACTTAAAATATGTTTTCAAGGTACATCCATTTAGCTATATAAGGGCTGGGGATTTAGCTCGGCTGTTCGGTGGCCTGCCTTGCAAGCGCAAGGACCGGAGTTCAATCCCCGGTACCACACACACAAAAAAAAACAACAACAACAACAACAAAAACATTTAGCTATAAAAGTCTCTTCTTAATTAGGCAATAGCAGTCATTCAGTTTTGTCTTAGTACCAATTATTAAAAAAAAACCAAGCAGGCAAGATTTGAAGTATATTCTAACCACCGAAGAAATAAAGAAAAACATATTGGCTTGGTTTGTCTATGAAAATTAATGAAATTAATACAATAATAATCAAATGTAACTGACTTGCTTCTTTGTCATATACCAATCTCAAGGTGCCCAACATTATCATTGATGAATAATTTGAAGTGGCAGTATTTGAACATGAACCTTTAATTCTGCCACTTTTGCTCTGTTCTGTCTTTAGAGGTTGCAAAATTATTCATTCTGAAATCAGAGTATTGTTAAAACATTTGCACTAAGTTAGTTTTTTTTATTTGCAAAGATATAAAAATGGAAATAAACTTGACGTGATTATAGTGAGAAGATGCCTCATTTCCAAGTAAGAAAGACTGAAGTAAGCAAAACATAACATTTGGAATATTCAGATACTCAGATATTTAGTAGCACTATTTTGATGATTGAAGACAGAAGAAAATTAGGTGATACAACTATTACCCTGACATGAAGTATTCCCCTGTACTGGCAAGTGTACTGGTAGTTCTGTACCGAGTTGGAGGCCCCTTTACAAAACAGCATTTCTCTATTTTTCATTTTAATGAATCATTTAATGGACTTGAACCTTAATTTGCCCATTAATAAGTGAAAGTTGTTCATAAGATGTTGGAACATATTTTAACTGTGAAATTCTGTGTATTTTGCTAAGAGTTCCTCATAAAAACTAATGGCTTTGACTTCATGGCAATTCAGAGCAAATGTATATGTACTTTCTCTTAGTTACTCCAACAAATGGTAAAGTAATTCTTCCTTGTTCCATAGTAACACACTGAATGTTATGTTTTATATATATATATTGGAAAATGTGGCAGTTTTTGAGGGGACTTTATTTTCCATGGATTGTGATAAAATAAATTTGTTAGAAATTTGTTAGAAAGATTCTTGCTGTAATGCAGAGATCCCATGACTATTACATAGAAGAACCTCTAAATATAGACCTCTAGTTAGTCTGGAGAGAGGCATCTTATCTTGCAAGTAGAGTGATCACAGGTCCAAATTCACTCAAGGCCCATCTCACTCTATACTTTTCGCCCCACTATATTTATTAATAGTGGCCTTTTTCAGTCTCAGAGATGCCTTTTTGGACTGATTAAAGCATTTTTAGTTTATTTTTAGTGTTTATTGGAAGTTAGTAGCCCCTTCGTAATACATAAAGTAACATATATTGAAACTAAATTATTATTTACATATGTCCCAACAAATTTTAAAAACAGAAATAATGCAATTTTCTGTGTATATTCATCTAAAATATGTACATTTAAATCAATTATATTATCTGCATTTAATTATATTATCTGAAATTTCATTTTATTATATTAACCGCAATGAATTATATTATATACATTTAAATGAATTGTATAATAAAATATTATGAAAGTATGAAAAGAATCTAAATATATTCCTATCAATCAATGTAAAATTTGAAATTGGATTTATTATTGTACCCTCTTACGTGAGTCTTCAATTTATGATTTGAAAATGTAGTATTGAATCCTCAGCCAAAAGTATTGTTGAAAAATTATGATTAGTACTTGGCTTTTGGAGCTCACCTGACTTGTTTCGTGTTTGTTTCTGGAAAAGAAAGAAAATACGCAGTATAAAGCAGCTCCCAGACAGTCTGCGTAGGAACGCATAGTAGAGGTTATTGATGGAGCCAATAGCATGAGTCATTAGAGTTTTTCCTAGCCTGCAGCCTCACACCTGCCCCTCATATAAATGAGCCTTTTTCTGAAATGGCATTGTTGAGAATATGTTTTCCTCAGAAAAGAAATACATTTCTCTAAAAAGCTTTCTTAAAAACTTTTTGTAGTAAAATTAAATAATTGAGTTAAATTTGTTAAAACTACCCACAAATGTCTAAGCAATATAACTAACAAAACAGAGCTATCTCAAGCATAAATTAGGAAATTCATATATTTTAGTTATATTTGAATTACATTACTTACATTGTAGAAATAAAACAGCAGTGCATAGCCTATTAAAATGCTGATTGCTTTGGCTTTATTATAATAGATAAGTGTTTATAAATTTAACATTCTGAATAAACTAAACATTAATATTATCTTATAGTGTTGTGTACCAAACATAGGGTTTGGTGAAATGATAGTTTATTTTTATTTCATTAAATGAAATTTATTTAATATTATATTCTGATGTCCCCAGAGTTGACTTATTCTGTTTACTCAGTGCACAGCATACTATACTTGCATTTAGCCCCTAATTTATTTCTTTTTCATGATTCTATACTTTTCCACACAACACTGAAAAAGTTTTACAGTAATGAATTTGATATACACACTGCAAATAGTTAACTGTAAAGTATACCTTATGCTTGTTGTACATTTCACATTTAACTATTATCAAGCTACAGTTCACCTTTAGATTCAAAATTTATATTTATTCCATGCTGGCTTTAAGTTCATTCCAAGTTTCTGTATGCATATTTGATTATTTTAAGTTAACTACTTCACCATTATATCTTATATATCTTATGCATATTTGATTATTTTATCTTAACTACTTCACCATTATTATATCTTATACATTCTAACTATCCCTTCCTAACAATAAATGCTCAGGTGAATTCTAGCTTTCCACCACCATAAGGCAGATCAATATTTTCCCACATACATCTTTCTTTTAAAGATCTCCTATGTAAGACTTACTTTGTGGGACATATTGAGGATGTATTGCTGAACGATAGAGCATAAACATGCTTCACCTCTGTGAGTACTACTTATGGTTCTACAGAGAGATTGCAATGGTTTAAAATTCCGTTAATATTAGGCTCTATTTTCCAAGTATTCTCATAAGAATACAATTTTGAGCATCTGATTTTTAAATTGGCTATTGTATTGACTTTCTTTCTAGCAAACCAAATATCTCCTGAAAGTACCAATAGCGTGTGCCTTGATTCTGACATATTTTTTATTCACTGATTTAGTCAGAGTAGATATTGACAGTTACTCCTACTCCCTGCTTCAAGAAAGAAAGGAGGGCCAGGGATGTAGCTCAGATACAGAAGGATGTGCCACAGACAAAAGTTACTTACACCATGGAAGCCAGGAAGCATAGGGAGACAGGAGGAGCTTGGATGGGAAATAGACCCTTCCAAGACCTGCTTCTAGTGGCTCATCTATCCTGACCAAACCCCACCTCCTGCCAGTAAGACAGATACAATATCCCCATGGTTTAATCCTCTTCCAAAAGCCCTACCTATGAGTACATGAGACTCTTGGGAGACATCTAGATATAAATTATAACATTTCATCCCAGCCTCTTCCAAAAGTCCCATCTAAGAGGACATGAAGATCTTGGAGAACATCTAGATATGAACCATGACACCTCACCCTTATAAAAGCCAACTGTGACAAACCCACATCCAACCACATAATTAGTGGGGGAAAACTGGCAGCATTTCTTCTAAAATGATGATCAAATTGAGAGTATCTATCCTCATTACTGCTGCTCACTATAGTTTTAAAACTTCATCTAAAGCAATCAGGCAAGAAAAAGAAATAAAGGGGATATGAATACAAAAGGAAGAAATCAAGCTATGCTCATTTGTAGATGTTATGATCAGATATATACTGAAAAAACTCCTAGAGTGAATAAATAAATTCAGCAAGGTAACAATATTCAAAATAAACACATTAAAATCAAGTGTCATGTATATCAAGAAGGAACATATTGACAAATAAATCAGGAAAACAATTTCATTTATCGTATCTCCAAAAACATTAAGTTCCTCAGAATCAACATAAACAATGAAGATAGAATCCTCTATGCAAACTAGTACTCTGAAGTAAGGTATTGAAGAAGGCATTGGGAAATGAAAAATACCTCAGATCTTCATGAATAGGCAGAACTTATACTTAGAAAATGACCATATTACCAAAAATGACATAGAGATTTAATATAATTCTAATAAAAATATTAATAGAATTCTTCAGAGAATTGGAAAAATTCCTAAAACTTATGTGGAACCAGAGAAGAACCCAAATAGCTGAAGAAATCATGAGCAAAGAAAAAAAATAGAAAGTATCACAATCCCTGATTTGAAGTTATACTAAAAATGATAGAGTAAATAAAACAGCACAGTATTGCCGCAAAAATACACATGTACACCAGTGGAATAGAATAGGCCACTAAGAAACAGCACTATACACCTTTAGTCATATATTTGACAATGGTGCTAAAAACAAATGCTGAAAAAATATAGACTTTTAAACAAATGATGAATATTTTCTAAAACTCTACTATAACACAATACCTTTCCATTTCTTAAAAATATACTTAATTGGTAGATAATTTTTCATATTATACAAAAAATTAAAGATAAGATGGAGCAAAACTTTTAAAGGTGATGATGTTTATAGAATAGACCTTGATGACAGTTTCGTAGTTGTTTATCTATCTTCAAAGCCATCAAGTTGTGTACATTTCATATGTACAGACTTTTGTGTGTCAACCATATCTCCATTAAATTGTTTAAAAATTAATGAAAATAAAATTTTAACCAATGTCTTATATGAATGATTATTTATACAGAAAGAATATATGAAGTGCTGAACATCTATCAGGGTTTCAAAGAAAAAACTTAAATAATGTATCCATAATACATCATTTGTCCATTTAGCAATTTACAGTATTGCTACATATTTATGCTATTGTTGTTGTTGTTTGTTTGTTTGTATTCTTCATTCCATTATTCCTAATCAAAATCAGCATTCATTTATATCATTTTCTCTGAAGGATAATCTATTGTTTGTTTCTCCTTGCAGTGATTGCTTTCAAGATGTGTTCTTTATATCTGGCTCCCATCATTGTGATAATATAATTCTGAGGTCAATTTTATTTGTATTTACTTGCTTGGGATTTGATTACGTATTGAATTCCTATTTTTGTTTCATAAAATTTGAAAAATGGATACACTCAAATGTATTGCATCATTCTCTCCCCCCTTCTTCCAAGTACTCCAATTAAATATATATTAAAATTGAGCCAGAGGCCCCATAGCATCAGTGAGTGGGTGCAGATCCTTTGAGAAACTGTGTGGTCCAGATCAGTGTGGCTGCAGGCAGATCCAATCCAGGGTTCTGCCTTAGCCCCAGAGGCTTGGGCAAACCCACCCAAGCCAAAGACCCATGCAGAAAAGAGCTACAATGTTGCACAAGCAACAGCCAGAGGCTTTCCCCAATACCATTAATAAGTGCCCAAAAGCCCTAGCCAGAATCTTGTCCAGACAAAAGGAACTTGGGTGCACATCCCCCAGCCAAAGGCCCTCCAAGACAACAGGTACATAGGGGTACCAGCAAGAGGAACACCAAGATACCACCCCATTGTGCACAAGAAATAGCCAGAAGCCTGCCCAGACAACAAGTCAAAAGAGGGATCAAGAAGACCACTGTTCTGAACACAGGAACTGGTGAGCAGTAGAGAAAAGGCTGCGCCATGGCTTGCTAAGAACTGAGAAACTTTGGGTGAGTAAAAAGTTACCTCAACAAAGGAACAGAAGGCTGTATCAGTTTAAATGAGAAGACATGTAAAACAAGTCCCCAAATCAGACATCCAGATCACCTAAGGAAACCCCAAAGGGAAACGAGATGGAACAATCTGATAGTCAACCTCCTAGGCTTCCTGAACTGGCAATGAAAGTGGATTGGGAAAAAATGAAATCAGAAATAATTTCTCAGATAAAAGCAGAGATTATGCCTATAGTGCAAGACATGATTAATAAACCTGGAGAAGACACAGATTTAAAAAATAGAGGAGCTGAGGAATGTGATGGAATCCCAACATAGGAAACACATGAAATCCATAAAACAGATACTTAGAGATTTCCAGGAGATTAAAAATTCCATTGAAAGTTTATGCAGCAGAATGAGCCAATGTGAGGATAGAAATTCAGATATAGAATATAGGATGCAATTAGTAGCCAGGAAAAGAAAAATTTCTTAAAAACAGTAAGGGACCATGAGAAATCAGTCAAGCAGCTGCTGGAAGATGCAAATAATAACATAAGACTGATTTGAGTCAAGGAAGAACCAGGAGAGGTTTCACATGACATGAAAAAATGTGTTCATATAAGTAATGGCAGAAAACTTTCCAAATAGGGGGAAAGAACTTGACTTACAGATGAGTGAGGCATATGGTACTCTGACTAGCTATTATCAAAAAACATCTCCGTATAGGTATACAATAGTTAAATCCCAGAAGCCCAACAAAAGAACAAAATCCTACAAGCAGTTAGAGAAAAGAAACAAATCACATACAAAGGAAAGCCCATCAGTATCACAACAGGCTTCACAACAGAAACCCTTGCAGTGAAGTATTTCAAGATCTAAAGGAAAACAGCCACCAACCCAGATTTATGTATCCTGCAAAATTAGCTTTCAAAATTGATGGATAAATAAGATACTTTCATGACAAAAATCACCTTAGAAGCATCATGAATACCAAACCAGCACTCCAAAAAATTTTAAACAATGTCTGAAGAAAATACAAGGATCACAACCCCGTGAAACCCAGAAGAATGAATGCATCAGGCATGGCAAGAAATTAAAGGCAAAGATGGAAAATAAAAAAAAGTCATGACAAGGATAAGTCAATTCATATTAGTTGTAATCATAAAAATGAATGGTGTCAATTTAACAATAAAAAGAAAGATATTGGAGACTGAGCCAAGAAGCAAGATCCAACAATATGATGTGTACAAAAACACATTTGGTGCAGAAACTCATAGACTGAAAGAAAAGTGTGGAAAACAATACTCCATGCTACAGGAACCTGAAAAAAGTAGCTGTCCTCTTCAGAGATCAAGTGGATCCCAAATCAACACTGATTAAAAGAGACAAAGAAGGACACTGCATCCTCCTAAAGGGAAAAATCCAAGAGGGAGAAATGACAATCATAAATGTATATGCACCAAACACTAGTGTCCTAAACTATATAAAATAAATATTGTACTAGGGGAACTCAATACCCCACTGCCACAAATGGATACATCAACTAGACAGAAAATAAACCATAAAATGCTACAACTCAATAATACTCTTGAAAAAATGTCCATAACAGATGTTTACAGAATGTTTACACAAAATCAGATACACAAAATCAGATACACATTCTCTTCAGCTGAAAATAGGTTATTCTCCAAAATAGACCACATACTCACTCGGACTATGTTTAAGTAAGTGCAGAGGAATTGAAGTGATCCCCTGTATATTATCAGACCACAGTGCTATGAAATTGGACATCAGTAGTTAAAGAAACCACAAGAATTTCATAAGCAGATGGAAGTTGAACAACACACTTCTAAATAGCCAGTGTGTCACAGAGGAAATTAAAGAAATCAGACAGTACCTAAAATTAAATGATAATGCAACATATCAGAATCTAAGAGACACAATAGCAGCAGTCTTGTGAGGAAAATTTATAGCAGTGAAAACTCATATTGGGAAAACAAAACAAGTTCAATTAACCTGATTCTTTCTGATCCTCAAGCTTCTAAAAAAAGAAGAGCAGGACAAACCCAAAGCTCATATAAGGGAGGAAATTATAAAGATCAGAGCAGAAATCTATGCAATGGAGACTAAGAGAATGATACAAACAATCAATGAAGCCAAGAGTTGGTTCTTTTAAAGAATAAAAAAACAATTGATAAACCCTTAGCCGACTTTATCAAAAAAGGAAAGAAATGGCCCAAATCCATGCAATTAGGAATGAAAAGGGTGAAATTACAAAGGAATCAGGAGAAACTCAGAGGATCATCAGTACCCACTTCAAGAACCTATACATTAATATAATGGAAAATACAGAAGAAATGAACGGATTCCTAGATACATATTAATTAACAAAGTTGAATGAAGATGACCTAAAATTCTAAACAACCCAATATCAATCAATTAAGGAAAATATAATTAAAAGCTTACCAACTAAGAAATCTCTGGCCCTGATGGCTTCATTGCCAAATTCCACAAGACATTTAGAGGGGAAGTACAACGACTATTGTTTAAACTCTTTAATGAAATTGAAAGGGAAACAATACTCCCAAGTTAATTCCTGGAAGCAAGAATCACCTTGATCCCCAATGCAGAGAAAGACCCAGGCAAAAAAGAGGATTATAGGCCAATCTCACTAATGAACACAGATGCAAAAATCCTTAATAAGATACTGGCAAATAGAATGCAGAAGATCATCAAGAAGATTGTACATCCTGACCAAGTGGGATTAATCCTAGGGATGCAGAGATGGTTCAATGTATGGAAATCAATAAATATAATACACTATGTTAGTAGAACCAAGGAAAAATACCATGTGGTCATCTAAATAGATGCAGATAAAGCATTCAACAAAATCTGACATTGATTTATGATAAAAACAATTCAAAAAATTGGAATAGACTGTCTCAATATCAATCTGCTAAAAGCCATTTATATTTTAAAAAGCCAATATCATACTAAATGGTCAAAAACTTAAACCCTTCACACTAAAATCAGGAATAAGACAAGGAGGTTAACTATCACCACTCCAGTTCAATATAGTTTTGGAAACATTAGCCACAGCAATTAGACAAGAGAAAGAAATAAAAGGAATAAATATTTGAAATTAAGAAGTCAAATTGTCATTATTTGCAGATGACATGATACTATGTATAGAAGAACTCAAGAACTCCACCATAACTCATCTAGACTTAATTAGCAAATTCAGTAACATAGCTGGATGAAAGGTCAATGAACAAAAATCAACAGCTTTTCCATACATGGACAACAGACTCACTGAGAGAGAAATAGGGCAAACAATTCCTTTCACAATAGCAACCAAAAATTGAAATACCTAGGAATCAAAGCAATGAGTGAAATCATAAGACTTCTACTCTGAAAAAGAGAGGCTCTCTGAAAATGATAGCACTCTGAAAAAAGAGATTGATGCAGGTAACAGAAAATAGAAAGACATCCCTTGTTCCTGGGTAGAGTCAACATAGTGAAAATAGCCATACTTCCAAACTGCTACATAGATTGAAAGCAATCCCAATTGAAATTCCAGCAGCATATTTCACAGATCTTTAGAAAACACTCCAAAAATTTATTTGGAACAAGCAGAGACCTGGAATAGTAAAAATAATCCTAGGCAATAAAGACAAGACAGGGGCTTTCACAATTTGCACCTTGAAACTATGCTACAAATCTACTGGGATAAAAACAGAATTGTACTGGCAAAGAAACAGACCAGGGGAACATATTAGAAGATGTGGAAACAACTCCAGACAATTCAGCCCCCTCATCTTTAACAAAGGAGCCAAGCACTCTAACTGTAGGAAAGATAGCTTCTTTAAGAAATGTTTCTTGAAAAACTGGGTTTCAATTTGCCAAAGAGTAAAACTAGAGCTATATCTCTTACCATGTACTAACTAAAACTGAAATGGATAGAAGGATCTAAATATTAAAACTGAAACACTAAACCAGCTGGAAGAGAGGTTAGGCAGAACTCTTGATGACATTGGTATAGGAAAAGATTTTATGAACCAAAGTTCAGCTGCCCGTGAACTAGCACAAACAATCAACAAGTGGGATCTCTTCTTATTAAAAAGCTTCTGTACAGCAAGAGAAACCACCAACAGTGTGAAGAGACAATGCACAATGTGGAAAAAAAAATCACCAGCTGTTCCTCCGACAAAGCTCTACTATCTAGAATATATAAGAAACAAAAAAATCAGACCTCTCAAATCTAAAGACCCAATCCAAAAAAGGACATCTGAAGTGAACAGACATTTCTCAAAGAAGTAGAAAGAGCAAATAAATGTATGAAAACATGTTTAAGCATCACAGGTCATTTGAGCTTGCGGAGGAGAACAGCACTAAGATTCCACCTCACCCAGAAAGAATGGCTGCTATCAACCATAATAAATGCTGGTGGGAACATAGACTGGTGCAACCATTGTGGAAAGATGTATGGAGATCACTCAAAGAACTAGGATTGGGAGTCCCATTTCAACTCGCCAAATGGGGCCGGGGATTTAGCTCAGCGGTTCGGTGGCCTGCCTTGCAAGCGTAAGGACATGAGTTCAATCCCCGGTACCAAAAAAGAAAAAAGTAAACTCGCTATTCACCTGTTGGCTATCTTCAATAAAGAATGAAAAGGATCATATCACTGATGTATGTGCATCCATGTTCATGGCAGCACAATTTAAAAGTTGGGAACAGCCCAATTGTCCATCCACTGGAGACTGGATAAATAAAATGTGTGTGTGTTTTAAATAAAAAGTAGTACTACTCATCTGTAAAACAATGTGAATCTAGAGACATTTATAGTGAAATTGTGCACACTAAGGCCATACACTTAAGTGGAATAATTAGAGCACTCGTGTATAAATACTGAATAGTTTCTCTAGTATGAGAAACTGAAAGTGCAAATAATGACTAAAAGGTGTAATAGATAATTTGAAATAGGAGAAAGGGCCAAAGTGGAAGGAGAAATGGGAGGGCTAGGGCAACAGAAAGAAGGGAATGGAATTAATATGAGAAAATTAAAACATGGAAAGAAAGTCTTTGCAGATATAGATGGATAGAGCAGTTTAGGGAAGGGCAAGGGAATGGGGGAAAATAAAAACCAAGATGGATTATGCAAAGATGCAAATTTACAATGATGAATGCCATTATATTAAATATACCAATAAAATTAATTTTAAATACATGTTAAAATTATTAAAATTTCTTTGAGATCAGTAAGGCTCTGTATTATTTTTAGACCTTCTTCCCAGATCTCTTCTTAATATTGTGTGACTTGTATTTTGCTGTTACAAATTTTAATGATTATTCCCTTTAATATTTCTGATCTCTTACAAACATACAGAAATGTATTTCAATTGTTCTAATTTAAATTCTAGAATTTACTAGTTTGATTTTTTGGGTGTTCTGTTTGTTCATTTTGTTGTTTGCTTTTGCTTTGCTCCAATTTTCTGTTTTCCATCACTTAGATCATTTGTGCCATCATTTATCTTAAGTCTTTGAGCAAATGTATATCGCTAACTTGAGGTATTTTCTGCAATTCTGCTATTTTGGTAATTTGTGTATTAGCGTCTTTCTCATTGTCCCCTATGCTTTAAATGCCTGACAATTAGTAAATGCATATCAAATATTGTTAATGATTAGGACCAGATGGTAGAATTGCTCTTCCTATGAGCAAGACCACTTTGTTCTAAGCTACAGTTTAGTCTCATTAAAATTTAGAGACTTGTTTTTGGTTTGGCCATGATATGCTCCTAAGGGCAAATTACTTTACTCTGTAGCATAATCTTTATTGATAAGATGGAACCCTTCTTGAGTTTCAGTGGGTGAACTAAACTATGATATTTAATAATCCCCTTTAATTTAATGTGCTCAAAATTCTTTTCACCTACTTGGATAACAGCTAAAATTTGGTTTAAGATCTTTCAATCTTTCAACTAAGCTTTTCCTTCAGCTGAAGGTTTTTAGTCTTTTCTTCCAAGGTTTCTGGACTCCTGAACACACAATTGAATGCAACAGGGGTTTAAGTAGAATTGAGAGATATGTTTTAGGACTCCCCCACCTTTGTTTCTCTCCTAATATTCTGGCCTTCAATTTCTCCATACTCCAACAGCTGTAAAATTTGCTATATTCAAATTTACACAAACACAACTATGAAACTTAGCTTCCCCCTTGAATTTTTGTGCTCTTTTGCCGGGAAAAATTTTAAAAGACTTCAGGGAAAAAGACATATGACTATCCCAACCAATGCATTTTCCTTTATTCATAGATTATATCCATTCAAGTTTCTACACAATTGCTTCTGCCCTTCATTACTTTTAAGTATATATGCTATTTATGATTAGAATTGAAATGTAAAGCTTTGTCAGGATTTTAAATTATTATCTCAGTGAAAATTAGACTTTTTCAAGCCACTATACTATCATAAGAACTACAACATCAGTTTCTTTATTTCCCACCCTCTTAACCTGACTTTTTGGTTAACCAAATAGAGATCCTGAATTGGTGACGTTAATGTGCAATAAAAATGTTAGGGTAGGGGAAAGCTAATAAGGGGAAAAATATGAGAAAATGAAAAAATGGAAATGGAGTGATTGTAAAGAGGGAGGGGAGGAGTGGTGAAGGGAGGGCAGGGACAAGGGGAAAAAATAAGAACCAAGACCTGGCATGTAAAGGTACAAGGTCCCAATAATGAATGTAACTGTACTGTATCCCTAAAATGTACCAATAAACTCAATAGGAAAAAAAAAGAAAGATTTTTTTTAAAAGTTAGTTTGGTAACAAGTACAATCCTTGTAACCTTTTTTTCTAAAGGGCTTATGATTAAATCACTGTAGTGCCAATGATTATTTAAAACATTTATTTGAAACATTTCATTAATATTTTACTAGAATCATAAAAAGCTATTTGTCCATGCTTGTAATTTAGTATGGATTTAGTATTTTTAGCATATTTTAATTTGAAGGATTATATAGCTCAAACATCAGCCTAGAGATTTCTTAATAGAAAGGTATTACTACAGAGAAAAAAATATTTTTTGGTTCTCTGAATTGAGTGATGTCATATGCAAAGGAGAATTTGTATTTTCATTTGATTATGAAAATGTCCCATAATCTATCCATACTGCTATTTCAGATTGGTTTTGGCTGACATAAGAAAAGATATTTTGAGCATTGTCCAAATACAAAGAAAACTTTATGAAAGAGTGTATTTGATGAAACAAAACAGATGATTAAAATAAATCCAATAAATCACACTGATTTTATAAATTTGAAAATAGTAACTACATTTTTACATAAAAAGAATAGAAATTTTATTTTGCTCTTTTCCATCCAATTTCAACCTCATCTGCATTAGCAAACAACTTCTAAGTTCACTTTTGAAATCACGTGCCATGAAGAAACTATGAATATATTTCAAATTATAAATCTGCAATCTGTGAATATCAACAAGAGGGGAATTCTTCTATTAGATCATAGAGAATATATACTTTCTCCTAATGACATAAATATATATGTTTTCCTAAAAAATCAGTAAAATTTAAACATTTTGTTTTATCAATAACTATTCAATTCACTCTTCCCTGGAGAATGAATAATGTGATTTTTCTTTAGACATTCTGTCATAATTGACATTTTTAGTTACTTATATCACTTTTTAATTTATTTATGGATCATTTTGATACTGAAGTACACATTCTACAAAGGAATAAATCAATTCTGAACATTTGAATGTGTCCACACTTTCCAAAAATTTAGCTATAAAAATTGATAATTTTTAATTTCTGTTTTAATCCCTTTATGTTAGCAAAGGTTTTCATTGTGTGATGCTAATTTCCACATTAATAAGCTAAAAAATCTTGTCATCAGCTTATTTAATTTTTACTCAACAATTTTATGTAATAATAAGTTATAAGGAAGCAAAAGTAATTTTTAAAAATTACCTAAAAGAAAACTAAATTGTGGTTTTGTTGGGTTTTTTGTTTGTTTGTTTTTGTTTTTGTTTTTGTTTTGTGCAAGAGGTTCAACTCTGGACCTTGTGCTTGCTAGGCAAGTGGCAACACCAAAAAGAAAATTAATTTTGATTTATTTACTCTCACCCATGATTAGATTTCCTTAATATTCTTATTGTAATTTTAGAACTGTTGTATTTTTTTCTTTTTATTGAGTTTATTGGTACAATCTAGGTATACAGTACAGTTACATCCATTCTTGGGATCCTGTACCTGTACATGATAGGTCTTGGTTCTCATTTTTCCCCCTTGTCCCTGCCCTCCCTTCACCCTCTCCTCCTCTCCCCATTTACAAACACTTCATTTCCATTTTTTTAATTTCTCATATTTTTTCCTCTCCCTTATTACTTTTCCCACACCCTTCCCACGCACATTTAGCCCTTTACTTCCTATTTCACATTATTAATTATCTTATTAGGATCCTGTGTACTATTATAGTTTTTCACACCAGAGAAACTATTCGGTATTTCAGTTAAAGAAATCTCTGTATCAACGTAAAAAATAGGGAATCCTAAAATAAAACTAAAATGGAAAGTAAAAGAGAAAAGACAATGATGTAAGATTAAAATAATCCTTAATTCAGAAGATGAAAATGGTCCCTTAACATATTTAAATTGCTTCTGGCTCTTGTAGTCTTATCTTATTCTTTTTTTTTCATTATTTAGAGAATACTTTATTAGTTTCTGTAATCAAACCTACGTAGATATGACCTTATATATTTAGTACAGTGTGTTACCCCTGTAGAAATGGAAAAAAAAATAAAAATAAAAATAAAAAATTAACATTTCTAGACCAGTATGGCTGTCCATTTCTGTACAATGCCAACTCAACACAGTAAATTGGGATAACTTTTTCCAAAGTTGACAGCACCGTTAAAGTTTCCCAAAATTCAA
>NW_022900927.1:26698652-26717465 GCF_012274545.1 Fukomys damarensis | reverse complement strand
TATGCATCGATAGCAGCAACAGCTTTTCCAGATTCTGCAGTCATCTGAACAAAATTATAGACATTCAGCACATTCCATTAAAAAAAAAACAAAGAAAAGAATAATATACAGAAAACAGCAAAGCTCTGTTGCTGTTGTGGTACCTGGCACCATTTTTTTATTAGCATCTTAATCATCATTTGGAAAGAGAACATTCTACAGTAACATCATTAACTATAGCTATGATAAAGCACGGTCACTACTATGTATCATAAAGCAGGTACTAGATATTTTACATTCACAAAGGTGTGATACAGTACTGTCCAACATCAATAATACTAGAATCAGTTTTGGTTTGAAATTTGCTTTGTCTGCAAATAAGATTGCTACCCCTGTTTTTTTCTGGGCTCCTGTCACATGGAGAATTGTTCTAGTGAAGGTGTAGAAAGCAGATCTGTTGTATTAATATATATATATTTATACACATACACACACACATATATTAAATTTTTGTGTGAATCTGAGACTCTGCCAATCTCACAAGCTCACAAAGCAGTGCTGATGTTGTTTCAGGTGAAACATTATCATATTTTGAGTATTTTCAAGCTATTTAAGTAATATAGAAGCTATTACAGGACTAGCATACAAATATGAAAAAATAAAATAAATACATACATATTTTAATATAAGCCATTATTTAAGTATATAGTAAAAATCATATACACTAATGTACTAATGCAGTTATTTACAGGTATTTCACATCTAATGTCTTATACTGTATAGGGCATTGAGGAGGTGACAGTTGAAGTTTGAAGGAGATAGTTAATATTTAGTCTATCATCTTGGATTTTTGAAAGCCAATGACATATCTTGTAGGCCACATTGTCATAGTGTGTTATAAATCATAATTACATAAATGTCCCATTTTTTGCTATTAGATATCTCTGGAACTGATTAAAATAAACCAGAAAATGTGATAAGAATCCTGAAAATGGCAAAAAATCCAAGGGAATTATCTATTGAGAAAGGCTCATTTCATGTGAGACATTTAACTCTGTGGCCATGATGCTTTGAATATCTCCCAAATACTGGTGTCATGTATCATTCAGATGGGTGATATATACCAAGAGACAGTATAAGGTTCAAAGAGCCATATCTTCCACAAAGAAGCAAGTAAGGATATCAAAAATGGGGGTGCTACTCTGTAGAGTGTTTCAACATGTAAATTTCTCTGATGGACACTTTAATTTGGTTACTTCTTATAGCATCTTCACATTTACATACCACTAAATATAATACATAATCTCTTGTGTTTCCCACCCAAAACATAGATATAATAGTTTATATTTCTGGTAGTGGAATATTTATTCAGTAAATGATAACATCGTCTAAGTAGTCAAGTGAATTCATCACCAAATGCAAAAGAGTAATGTATTCAGCTTTGGTTACTTACATTTCCCTTGATGTGTCCTTATTAGTAAATGATTTAGTACTCATTAAAGGTGAATATCATGCTGAAATTTCTTTTTATTCATATGCTTTTTTCTTACAGATGGGGTAAATAGCCACAGGAACTAATTTTGAATTGATATTTAGAGTAATTTGGGCTGGACAAATTGTAACTACTGAAGCACAGAGGACAATTTCAGCTAGTACTTAAACTAAAGGTTTCCTTCATACAGGTATATCCCTGTGAAACCATTATATTTAATGTTAGCATTGCTTTTGGTATAGGGACACCCTACTTGGTAAATATATGGCCATATTAAGAAAAAAAGTTCATTTACAAAGGTCAGACAGAAATAAATAAAATAGGAGCATGTCAGGAAGCATCCTCACAGGAGGAAACAGAGCCCCTTGACATGTACTCATTGAGTTTCATTTGGTGTTTACGCCGGGATGGAGGATTCCCTTTACAGTGCTTGCATGATCACTCTGCACTAATATTACAAACAACAGGCCAGGACTCAGGTCATATAGTTATAAACTGATTTTATTTTTGTTTGTGCTATGCTATTTTAATTTTTGTTTAAGCCCACTCATGTATCTTTTCATCTCTGCCTCCAACTTTAAGAAAGTCGGTTTTCATGATTTTTTGAGGGGGTGGTTCTTTCTTGAAAAATAAAAATAAAAATATTTGGTAAATCTCTCAAAGCACAGTCTGTGTTCAGTATTTATTAAATTCAACTAATATTAATAATCTAAACTATAATGTTAATTGAAAAACAATTATCCTTTCTCTAGTTGTAGCCAGCTGTATGCTAGAACTGCAGTGAGTGAAAGAACATTTTCATTCATTCTTTAAAAGAAGGAGAGTACCTTGCTGAATATTGCAAATCTGCAATAGGAGGTGAATTCAAACCATCTGGTATTAAAAACTATGACTTAAGCTAGAAGCTAGAGAAATTAAAAAAAGAAAGCTGTGAGATTTCAAAATAGAGACACAGAATGTATAATAATTGGTATAAGAATTGCAAAAGTGAGTCACTTGTTCCCATTATCTTTGAAACTTCTTTGCTTCTTCGAGTACAATGAGTGAGGAGAGGATTCAGATTCTATGGCTCAATCAGAACTCTCACTCTAATTAACTGCAAACCTAAATACACTGCTACGACTCCACTTCAAGCACTACATAACTCACATCCAGTGATAGGTTCACACACTGTAATATTTTTCTAGTCTACTCCACCTGATATATAAAAATCCAGAGAGATCATATAGATAACTACTTGATAAAGTTGAAATATGAGACACAGTAGGTACTATATGATGTACCAAAATGATTTATACCTGGAAATCTTGGAGCAGGGAGAAAACAGTCAGAACCAAAGCTCTGGCTACTTGATTCATTGCTCATTATTCTTTTCACACTTTTAAATAATTGACAGATGAAATTATATATATTTACCTTGTATATTAAAATGTGTTGAAATATATATACATATATATATATATATATATATAAAGTTAAATCTAGCTATCAAGCTCATTCTTAACCATAGGCATTGTTTTTGTCGTGTAAACAATTGACATAGTATAATTTTCTATTTTTCAAGAATAGGCAAAAGACCTGAATAGATATTGCTTCAAAGAAGAGATACAAATGGCCAACAGGTATATGAAAAATTATCTGTATCTCTAGTCACCAAGGAAATCCAACTCAAAACCACAATATAGTATCATTCCATCCAGTAAGCGTAGCCAGTTTTAACAAAATTAATGAATGCTGGTGAAGATGTGGAGAAAGGTGAACACTTATGTACTATGAGTGAATATAAATTAATACAGTCCGTAGGGAAATGGTATGTACAGTCCTAAAAAACTAAGGTAGAACTGCCCTTATCTATTTACTTATATCATCTTTGAACTCAACAAGCGCCTTATTGATTTGTATTGTTTCATTTATTATTTTGCAGAATTTAGCTGTTTGGCTATTGATGTCCTCTCCATCAGTGCTCCAATTCTGGGGGAGCTGGAAGTTTTGGAAGGCATTGTATTGCCTGTTTTCTCATGTCTCTATTGGTTTGTGTGTGTGTGTGTGTGTGTGAGTGTGTGTGTGTGTGTGTGTGTGTGTTTGTAGATTATACTAGAAAGACTTTGTTGCTGTTACAGAGATTCCTTTAGTTAGTATCTGCTTTGCACTATGTGCTCTGGGAATGGCTTCCTCTAGGCCTTTTTTTCTGTCCCAGAAACTTACCATTTTTCATTTATTTGGTGAGGTGAGGGTTTGGTGAAATTGCCTCAGTATTCAGATCTCTATAAGTAGAACTACAGTATTGCTAATGGCAATAGACCAAATATTGGAGTACAGTAAAAAAATAGACCAGATATTGGAATACAGTAAAAAGAAAAAAAGAACTATGCCACCATGACAAAAGCAACAAAATCAGCAACAATAACAGAGCCAAAGACATACTATAAGAATCAGTAAAAGCTATCCCTATACTACCCCAACAATAAAACCACAATTATAATGCAGACACAAAGACAAAGCAGATATTAATATAAAGTACCTTCTAAGTGTAACAACTATGCCACTATTAACAAATAAAAAAGAGTTAAAAATAATAGGATAGACTCAACTACATAGCTAAAGATTAATAAAATTAATAGTAATACTGGTAAAGTTAAGAGGATAAAGGGGCAATGAAAGAAGTAAAGTTTAAAAAATAAAGAAAAGAAAATGAGGAGAGAAAATTGAGAAAAGGGACCTTTCTAAGGTGTAAAAAAGAAAATACATTTGAATAAAAGTAAAAGAAAAGAACAATGAAAAAAAAAGGCAAAAGCAAGAGAAAACACCCAAATCTTCTCTCCAAAATGAAAAACAAAGAGAAATAAGAGCTCCCATACTTCTAAATTTTTGAACGAGTAGATTCTTTCCAGGGCCCACAACATAAGTGAGTTGCTACTAAGACCTATTTTTTTTTTTGTACAGTCTCATATTTGTGTGTGAATACTGAGTCCAGCTTCACCTTTCCTGCTGGGCAGAACCGGTAAATGCTGTCTAACCAAGGACTGTATTCATTCCAGCCACTCTGTTTTCACGGCTCTCTCTGCACACGAGTCAGAGCTTTTTCTACCTAACACCCCTGCTCTGTGGCCCATGTACCACCCACCCGAGGCTATGACAACTCTCCAGGCCATGGTATATTCCTGGGTACATTGGCAGAAAGAGAAAACAGACCACTACACTCTGCATTGGATGTAGAAAACAAGGTGTGGTATCATGATATCCAGTATCACCAACTCTTTTCAGTGTGGTACTTGAAACTTCAGAAACAGCAATCAGACAAGAGAAAGAAATAAGAGATATATATATGGGAAAGGAGGAAGTCAAATTATTCTATGCACATCATCATTTATATGAAATCCCCCCCAAATCCCAATAAAAGACCCTTGGAACTAACTAAACAAATTCATGAAGGTAGCAAGATACAAAAATCAACACAGAAAGCAGTCAGATTTCTGTACACTAATGATGAATCACCCCAAAATAGGAAGACAATATTATTAGCTTCATGAAACAGTAAAAACTTAGGAATTACCTTAACAAAGAAAGGAAAAGACCTCTACAGAGAAAACTACAAAGAAAAAAAGCTCTGAAAAGAAGATCTAGGAGGACATAAGAGAGTATGGAAGGGCAGAACAAACTGTCAAAATGGTCATTCTTCCAGATCTCATATGTAGATTTAAGTCAATCCCAATCAAAATACCAACAGCTTTCCTCACAGAATTAGAGGAAATATTTCTAAAATTTCTGTGATACCAAAAGAGAACAAGAATAGCAGAAACAATTCTGGGCAACAAGAGCAAAGCAGCAAGTATCACAATCCTGGATTTCAACCTATATTTTAAAACTATAGTGGTAAAAACAGCATGATGCTGGCATAGAAACAGACATATGGACCAACGGAACAACATAGAGGATGTAAAACCAGGCCCGGGCCCCTTCAGCTATGGGATCTTTGACAAAGGGATCAAAAACATGCTGGAGGAAAGGCAGCCTCTTCAACCAAAGGTGCTGGGAAAACTGGCTATATACATCCAGAAGATTAAATCTAGACCCGTATCTCTCATCATGCACTAAACTAAAATCAAAATGAATCAAATATCTAAATGTTACAACAGAAACAATCTGCTGGAAGAAAAAATAAAAACTCGACATACTAAGTACAGGCAAGGACATTCTAAAGAGAACCCCAATTACAGAAGAAATAACTTCAAAAATCAGTAATTGGATTATATCAAATTAAAAAGTTTGACACAGCAAAGGAAACAAGCAACAGAACCTATAAAAATGCTTACACACCTTAATAAGTGCTTATAGTTCGTTGATGTAGCTCTGAAGTAGAAGTTTGATTTACTTAATGAAAATGCTGAATTTTTCTATTAATAATTATACAACAGGAGAAATAATTATATACAGGAGAAATGTGAAGCAAACTCAGTAAAAGAAAACAACAAAACAGATTCTGTTTATGTGGGACCTAGAGAAGATACATGCAAAATCAGTGAAAGAGAAAGAAACCATTTCGGAAATACAATGATTACAGTGTATGATGCTTTGTAAATGATGGATCCACAAATCTGCATAGATTTATGGTCCATGTGTTATGCTTTGATTTGCAATGCAATAAAATGAAATTTTGAGAGGGATGAAAAGAAGGGAGAGGGTTGGAGAAAAAAGAATTATGATACATTATGTACAGGTTTCAAATTTCCTATGATGAATGTGATCATTATGTGTATCTTAAATGTACCAATAAAAATAATTTTTTTAAAAATGTGAAAGAAGTCTCCAGTATCCCATCTACCTTGCTTTGAATGGGAATGCAAATATTTAAGAAATGAAAATTAAAAGGAATGCACATATTTATACATATTGTCAAAAAAGCTACACAGCTATCCTAAAATTAAAAGTAAGCTATAAAACATTTTAATATATATGTGTGTGTGTGTGTGTGTGTGTGTGTGTGTGTGTAACAAGAAACAACATAGAAAGTCAAATATATTTTAGCATCATAAAGCATGGCAATGGCTTATGGTTTACTTTAAGTGCTATTAAGATTTAACTTATTTTTTAGTTGATTCACTTTGACAAGCAGCTTCTTCTACTTGATCTGTCATTTGGTAACCAAACATTAATATTTATAAATGTTCTCCTTTGCACAAAGATTTACTGTAACATTGTATTGTGAATTCTCATCTCCATTTTGGATTTATTATGTAATAAAAAGTTAGGAGATAAGAAAACCTCATCATTGACTAAGAGGAAAATGAAGTGTGCATGTTATTACCTTGAAGTGGTAATAAACTACATTCTCATAAATAAACAGAGATACAAGCGTACAAAATGGATGAAATAAATAAATGTCTATTTTTGCATCATCGAGTTTGGAATGCCTTTGCTCATTGATCTTAAACTCTGGTTGCAGGTATTTTAAAATCCAAGTCCTTTGTAAATAATATTTCAAAAATTTCTATCAGAAAATATCAAAAACAAAAGACCATACTTCCTTTTTAAAAGTGCCTATTCCAATGTCTGGAAGTGCTGCTCCCTTGCCCCAGTTTTAGAAATATATAACATAATCAGCAATCACAGACACTATGTAACCAAAGCTGCGTCATTGGAAACAGGCTAGATGTATGTCCAAAATATAGATAATGGGCAGGACTTCTAAAGAAAGGACCTTCTTTCTTTAAAAAAGAATTACTTCAACTCTTTTGATAGCAGCTTTAAAACTAATTAAGAACCTATGCTTCTGGCATTTTTGCAGAAAAATAAGTTGTTTGACTTTCCTCTGCCCTTATTTTGAAAGCTTCAATAAGTAAATTTAGTTTAGAACTCCCTTTTTCAAAGGAGTTTAAGGGCTGGGGATGTAGCTAGTGGCACCACACCTGCCTAGCAAGCACTAAGTCCTGAGTTCGATCCCCAGCACCAAATACATAAATAAATAGAGTTTAATAATATCTAGTTGATTTATAATCAGGAAACTTTTACCTGTAAATATACATGATATTCTTCTGGCAGGATCTATCCTTCTGTTTTGTAGTGAAAATTAGCACAGCAAAATTTTCTCACAATTTTTTCTCCTTTCATGATAATTTGGGTAACATCTGACAAATGACGCATTGTAAAACAAAGATAGCTATGCTACCTGGAGTTCCTTTATATTTACCACTGATTAATTCATTTTTGCTGTTATTTGATTGAAAATTTAATTTATTACATAAAATATTTCTATCATGTGATGTCAATATGCAGAGAAAATATAGAAAAGATTGACGAGAGAATTTCTCGGTATGGATCTAAACACGGCTTTGCATTGCCTATGCTATTCTTTTTTTGTTTTTTTTTTTTCTTCATTGAGTTTATTGGTACATTTTAGGTATACAGTACAGTTACATTCATCATTGGGATCTTGCACCTTTACATGACAGGTCTTGGTTCTCATTTTTTCCCCTCGTCCCTGCCCTCCCTTCACCCCCTCCTCCCCTTCCCACTTACAAACATTTTATTTCCACTTTTTCATTTTCTCCTATTTTTGTTATTTTCCTTATTACCTTTCCCCTACCCTTCCTTCCCACTTTCCTATTATGCTATTTTCTTTGAATACTTCCTACTTCATGTACAATGATCTATTATTAAAATTAGATGTATGTACAGTGCAATTTACTTAGTCTTATTTATTTGTGATAGCCAGGATCAAAAAGTTCCTGTAAAAACTAAACTGCTAAATACTGAATTATTGTACCAAGTGGAAGCACAGGTTTAGGTTTCTGTGCTATGACCTTCTGATAACAATGTGTTAGACAAATGAAATGAATTATGCTAGAAAGATTAGTTTTCCAACTTCCTGGTAAAACAAACCAGTCTCATCACCAGTGAGAAGTTGGTTTTCCATCATTTATCTGTATATTTATAATAATGTATAATGGCATGTATCTGTCATTACAATATGATATTGAGTAGTTTCACTGCCCTAATAATATATGTTCCATTTAGTCATTCCTTTATCTTTCTACCTAAACCTCTGACAACCACTGATCATTTTACTTTCTTCATAAATTTGCCTTTTCTATGCTATCATGTAATTAATATCATATATTATGTAACCTTTTCAGATTATCTTTATTATTGTTATTATTATTATTATTATTATTATTATTATTATTATTGTTATTATATTTTTTTGGTACCAGGGATTGAACTCGGCAGGCCACCGAACCGCTGAGCTAAATCCCTGGCTCTCAGATTATCTTCTTTTACTTAGTGATAGTTATTTAAGATTACACTGTATCACTTTATGGAGTGAAGGATCATTTCTTTTTATAACTGAGTAATTCTCTATTGTATGATGCAGCACTATTTATACATGCTATTAAGAAGCACATCTTTGTTTCTTCCAAGAATTCACAGGAATAAAGATATTGCTGAATGAGTTTATATTTAGCTGCTTCTGTAAACATAGTATTAACTCAGTTGGATAAATGTCAATGAGTGTGATTGCTTGGTCATTTAGTAAAAATGAACTGCATCTATTGTTTTGAGAAACTTCCAAATTCTCTTATAAAGTGATTAGACCATTTTACGTTTTTTTTTCATTGAGTTTATTGGTATTTTTAAAGTATACAGTACAGTTACATTTATCATTGGAATCTTGTACCTCTACATAACAGATCTTGGTTCTTATTTTATCCTCTTTCCCCTGCTCTCCCTTCACCCCTCCCAATGAACTTTGTTTCCATTTTTTTTTCTTTTCTCATTTTTTTTCTTTTCCCTTATTTCCTTTCTCCTACCCTTCCCACTTCCCCTACACCTTTAGCCCCTTTCTGCCTATTTCACATTGTCGGTTACACAATGTGGATCTTATTTACACTTTTAGTTTTTCACACCAGAGAAGCTACTTCGTATTTACACGTGTGTGTCTTATATATTTCACGCTATGTTCACATCAGAGGTAATGATAATTCTTTTCGCTCAAATTCTGTCCAGAATTTCAGGTTGTCATGATTTGTAATTTAATATATTTACTAGATTTTTATTGCTGTCTCATGGTTGCTTTAATATTCCATCCTTTAATAACATACATTTTAGCAGTTTTTATTCCGTTAACCCATCAATTTAGCCTCTTTGTAACTCTTTCTAAGCTTCAGAATATGCGGTTTCAGCACATTCCAGAGTGGCCTCACAAAAAGAGTAATGAATTTCTTCTTCTCTTTTTTCTGAATGTACAATGTTATGGATTCCTTTACATGGAAGTCAAGGTCAGTATTATACGACTCTTAAATAAACAAAATTTATCTGAAATGTGTGTGTGGTTTTTTTCCATAAAGTAACCACAGCCTTGTAAGATTCTCGTATTCTAGGCATCACTTCAATACTATATTTGAAGATTTTTAAACAAAATCATGAGGACAAAAATGTGACCACAGTAATCGGTATTCTAGGCATCACTTCAATACTATATTTGAAGATTTTTAAACAAAATCATGAGGACAAAAATGTGACCACAGTGGCACTATATTAACTGAAAAGGAAAACTGTCTATCAAATGTGATTTGAAAAAACAAAGCTGAAAGTGAGCTTGTCAGGTACCAAATTTTGTGCAAAAGATTGGGAAAAGACTGATAGTATTGACTTTGGGGTTAAACTAAATTTTAGCTAAGAGCTGAATTAGCAAATACAGAATCCACAAAGATGAGAATTAAATGCATATGCTTGAGACCTATTCCACTGTATAATTGGCATATACAAAATCTTGTCATTAAATATTATGTGAACAATATAGAATTTGACTATGAATAATTCAGAGAGAAATAATTTAAATATTCTTTTCTAGAGCACCTATATGACCTCTCTTGTAGTCTTCTAAAAAATGTAATCTTCAAAATTAAATGCTCCAGAACCCCAAAAGAGTGATCAAAATAGTAGAATTTCAGACACACACACATACATATATACATATATATACATATACATATATACATATATACACACACATATATATATATATACATATACATATCCCCCCATATATATATATATATAGACACACATATATATACACCCATGTATGTGTGTGTGTGTGTGTGTGTGTGTGTGTATATCCCCATAAATATCCTACATGAAGGTAAATATATATGGATATCTCTGGAATCACTAACATAAAACTCAACTGGAAAAAAATCACTGAGAACTGCATATTATTCAGGGAGATTTCATTACTTAAATTCCTATACTTAGCACTATTTTTAGAATATTCTTTCTTTAGTTGATTCTCTTTTATTTTACTTTATTCATGATTTAGTGGTCGCAAGAATATCCTTATTAAACATATATTAGCAACCAAATTCCATTACTCTATTCATGAGAACGTTAGACAGTCAGAACATAATATCATTAGTAATACTATCTGTGCCTAGAACTCTTAACAAAATATTGTCAATATATGATATTGTTATATTATTTTTGAAAATAGAATGTAGTTACCTTAAAAAAGAGTAGTGCATAAATATAGAAGCATAAATAGTTGTACAATATTGAAGTATGTGACATACAAATCATAGTGTTTAATATATATAATGAATCTAATACTAATATATTTTAGCACACAATAATGTAGAATAAATTACCATGACTTTTTCATATGCACTCTTAAAATGTTTTGCTTTTTTCTGAATAAAATCATAACTAGTGACTGACAGTTTTGCGGCTGACATTTCTAAATAAATTTTAAATATTCTGAATCAAGTGTATACAAGTTCACATTCAGTGTAGAAGTTTGGAGCCTTTTTTAAGGTGTGATACAATTTGAAGCAAATTTAATAAAGTTAGGATTTTCTTCCAAGTGCAGAACATTAGAAAATTGGTTTCAGTGCCCAGAAAGCAGATGGTGAGGCTGTGACTGTATTTCTATTTGTTTTTCAGGTGATTCAATATACTTCTAAAAGCAAAACAAAGAGAATCAAGAGCTATATCATTGTAGAAGATATTGATTCAATTACATCAAAATATTTACCAGCACAACAAAAACATAATAATAAATATAAGTTCTGGGCATGTAATATGAATTCCAAATTATGTATTGAGTTCTTACTTTCATTTTCTCTTGTCATATACTATATTTTGTTCCATTTTCTTGCCTCTCTGATCTTACTATGTTACTAATTTAGTTATCACAGTTATGATTTAATTTTTAAAATCTTTAGCTTGCTATCTATGAATGAGCATGCACTGCATAGAATGGCCATGGTGATCCAAAATTATAATACAGAATTAGAGTGATGCATTTTCTTAAAAAGATAACAACTTATTTAAGGTTGAATTCTCATACAAAAATTTTATATATAAAACATTTAATCCTTCTGTTTTTTATATTTAAGACGTGACTAGATGCTTTTAAATGTCAAATTGTCAATAATTTATTATTAAATTAAACTTAGAAAACTCCTATTATAAATTAAAATAACATCCAAAACCCACGTGATAATACTTTTTAAGTAAAAGATCTTCTCATGCATTTCATTTGTCAAGTGTTATTAAAAATGTGATGAACTATTGCATTTTTGTATTATTTTCTTAACTTACCTAAAATGACTTACCTAAAATAGATTTTGTGAACATAATGTCATCATAGAGTACAAATTCAAAATATGGTTGTCACTTAATACACCTATATCATGGCAAATTATTACATAAATATTTTACATCAAAAGAATTCTTATAAAATTTTTAGAGCTACTTTACAAAAATGTATATGAATACATTGGGAAAGATGCTTTTTAGTAAGGGACAGCAAACATATAGATAATTTCCACTGTATTTATGTTAGTCGCTGATAAATGTATAAAGAAAAAATTTTAAACATGAAAATATAATAGCACACTTGTATTAATAGAAAGCAGAAAGACTCTGAAGATATTTGGAGAAGTAATAATTCAAATAACCTGAATAATGGTGCTAATGGGTCGCATTGCAGAGACCAGGGGAACAATGTACATCATAAAATATTTTTATTGCACACTATGATTACCAGAACCTAGAATTAGCAAGAGAATTTGTATATTGGATAAAATGCTTTAAGAGATCTAAATACTTTGTGAAATATGACATCTCTAAATAAATATTGAACCATTTCCAAACATGCATCTGAGAATATTGATTTTATAATTCTGTCCAGTAAATAATGTCTAATGCAACTATCTACCAGTTGAAGAGCAAATTCCATCACCAAACGACAGAACACTTATAATAGATGAGGTGTACATGATATGTTAGATACGTAAACATTAGTAACGTTTACAAAGGGCAATGGAATTTTGCTTCATATACATGAAGGTGAATATACTAATTACAATTAATAAAAATATTGCAGTAATGGCTAAAAATTTTAAACTTTCCTGTGAAAGCCTACTTAGTTTTACAGATATTGAAGCATCTATTCTTTAAAGTCCATAGTTAGGCTATTATTTTTAGGCCCCTAGTGATTCATTTGCTGTGAATTAAAATACATTGTAGGGCCAGGCAATTGGTTCAGTGGTTCCGCTGCTTGCCTCACAAGCATAAGGTCCCAAGTTCAATCCCTGGCACAAAAACAAATAATAAAGAGAGAGAGAGAGAGAGAGAGAGAGAGAGAGAGAGAGAGAGAGAGAGAGAGAAATACAAAATCATACAGGAGAATTGCCATATATCTATAAACCTATTATATAGCGAAAATAATGGAATCATTTCCTTGAAAGATAGTCCTTCATAAGTGTAAAGCAAAAACTACGAAAATCACTGAGAATGAACATCTTCAAAAAATTATTTATCAAAACTTCACAGCAATTTGGTGAATGTTTAGTCAAGAAAAAAAAAACGAATTTTGGTAAGAACAACAAGCTTTGTGATGTGTTAATGAACTGTTGTCCCAAGTCCTATCTTTTGGCTCAGCAAAATCCTTGAGATACATCATGCCACCATTTTCCATAGACGATGGAAGAGAGAACAACTCATTTCCAAAGAATTATCTTTATTTGACCTCTTCTGCAGTCCCTTGGAAGAATAGCTTGAAAGGCCTGCCTTTTTTTGGTTGGTTTCATCATCCCAGTGCTAAACATTTCTCTGGATTGTGGGGTAGGAGAGTGTTTATTAAATATTTTAATATCACAAGTATCTGATGTGCTGGATCAGAGTTGGGGCAAATAATAGATTAAAATCAAGAAATTTAAAAGGTGAAGCATGAGATTTTCACAGGAACTTAAAATGCTCCAACAAAACCTTGAAAACCCAGATGGTTACTTTCATGTATAGTGCCGTGCACAGGCGGGAAAGTTTTGAAAAGGTCCTGACCTCTCTCTTTCGACAGTCTGAATGTCTTTGGGAAGTTAGAAAATCAATGCTCAGTCTTAGAATACCACTGACTCAGGATGACACAGAACCATACACTTTTACTCTTTGAGTTAATCTCTTAAATTTCACCCACCAACTTGACCACTGCCTTGTAACCTGAGGGACCTTAGGTGTTATCATGAGTCTCTTCTTGGGTAGTCAGCCTCTTCCCAAAAAACACTAATATAAAAGTACATTTCAATTTTTCATTAAACTGTACTTGCCACGGAGATCATCTTCCATCCTAATTGAGCAACTAGATATTAATACTTAATTGGGAATTTACTCCCTGTGAGACAAATGTACCGTGTTTATCTAGTGTAATCCCTGTCATATTTATTTTTATTATTTTTCCCTCTTCTACCTATTTTGAACCTGTTTACTTCAGGAAATAAACTATAATTGGTGAAATCATTTTAATATCTCTTTACATAAAACAATGAATACCTCAGAATTTCTCAGTATAATATTTAAATTAATCATTTGGTTCTTTAAAAATTTCATCTAGTTTTCATCATTTTCTTTGGACATGTGGCAGTATTTGATGTACATTTTTAGCTAATTTATTGTTTTACATTGTGTTTTCTGAATTATTTTTCTGTTGTTATATTGCCAGTGCTGGGTGAATTATCTACTTTTTAAAAAAAAATCACATTTTACCTATATTGTCTTTATCCTCCATGTTTATCATCTTCTATTCAAGTGTTTCTAGTTTTAGATGCATTGCTCAATTCACTTATGACTGCAGCTAGGTGTTTGAGAGTTCTGATCCTTCCATGGCTCCAACAGTCACTGAATGGAAGCAATGATATTGAAAACATGAAGCTGTTGAATTAAAGATGATCTATACGGAGAAAGCAAACAGTAACAATGTTTTGGAGGATGCTTCTATTTTAATCATCATTTGATTCTTTTTTAATGACTAGCTGCTCGCAATTTTCTGTACTGATTTTTGTTTCCGTTATTAAATGTAAGGGTTTCCCTCATTTGCACTGGTGAAGTCACATGTGCTTTGCCTCATTTCATCCAGCATTCTAGGAGAGAGGAGAGAGTTTCTGTGCATCTCTTCACATCATTATGCATTATATTCATAAAACTCTCAAAATACCTTCTTTATCTTAGTTAGATCATGTGTAAAATCAAGAAAGTGTATATGTAAAATAGATATGCTAATTCTTTTCATTCTTCAGAATTATACCAAGTGAATAAATATATTTTGAACTTCTTAAAAACTGAAACAGAAAGGAAATACAATTTTCTGTAGACAATTATTCAACATGTTAGTAAAATATGACTGCAAGTATTCATGTAGGTTAGTTTTGCTTTAGGTAGAAATTGAGAAGGAAACTTTCCTGATACTATTAATTTTTGGAATTTTTGTCAGTTATTTGATAATAAAGTATATCTTCTCAATACAATTTTGCATATTTTCAGAATAATAAATTGGTAATGCATATTGAATTAATATTGTACCTCTGATCCCACTCAAGACAAACAGCTGATATGAATTTGTGCAGCTTCATTGGCCTAATTATTATACAGCAGAGAGACACTATTAAGTCTAAAGGTGAAGGGGAAGTGGGAGGGCCAGGGAAAAGGAATAAATAAATAAATGGAAACAAACTCTTTTTAAATAGGAAGGGGTGGAGGGGTTCATGGCGAGCAGAGGAATGGGGAAAAATAAAAACCAAGATACATCATGTAAAGGTACAAATTCCCCAAAATGAATGTCATCATATTCCTAAATTGTGCCAATAAACTTAATGAATTAAAAAATGTGAAAGACCTTCAGTTGCAGGATGACTTTAGAGATTTCCTGCTCAAGGTAGGAATGTCAAAGTAGAGTGGACCCTGCAACCAGAGTCAGCAAGTGAGGCCAGAATACGGATTGGTACAACACAACTCTGGAGACAAGAAATATTTAGATAGTTGCTGCTAGAGACTACAGAGAAATAACTGCCAAGCTGGTGAGCAGTGATGCGCCTTTGCCTTAACTACATGATACTTGCTACATCTGGTCTCTTCCTTACACTAAACCACGTCAGAACTCTTGCTCTGCGAAAGACCCTATTAAGAGAACACAACACAAGCTACAAACTAGGAAAAATATCTGTATATATATATATATATATATATATCTGAAAAAGTTAACTATTTTAATAGTATAGTGCATGAACTCTTACATCAGTCTTTACCACGTGACATCTTATACAAATTTACGACAAAGTGAAAAACATGATTGACATTGGTACAGTACTTTTTAAAAATTGATTTTATTGGTACATGTTATGTGTACAATATAATGACATTCACCATTGGAAATTTGCACCTTTACACAATCTATCTTGGTTCTTACTTTTTTGCCATTTCTCCGTTCTGCCTTTCACCCCTCCATTCCTTCCTATTTACAAAGATTTTCTAGACTGAAGACCTTAAACACCATATATAGAGGACTCTCAAAGTGCAATGGTAAAAAGAAAATGATCCCACTAGAAATTGTGTGAACAATATGAACAGAAACATTACCAAACAAAAGTTATACATGGCAATTAATCACATATAAAAACTTTCAACACAAGACATCAGGAAAATATACATTAAAAGTATAATATGACATCAGTACCTACCAGAATTATTGAAATAAAAATAGTGAGAAAAATGCTAGAGAATATATGATAACTGGGTATGTAAAATGATCCAACACTTCTAGATAAGAGTGTGTCAGCTTCTTATAAAACTATATATTCATTTACCATATGACCCAGCAATAGTATACTATTGGGCATTTATCTCAGAGAATTAAAAATTATGTCCCTAAAATATTGTAAAAAAAAAGGAATAAATCATAGTTGAAGTAACTTACATATTTTGAGTAATTTTATACTTTCAACTAGACTATCCATTCTATATACAGAAAAAACTGTTGTTAAAACTTAGAGAATTGGATATAATTTTCCAAAATTTTCCTGAATTTAATTAGTTCAAATGGGGCTAAATCCAGAAATAACCTGTATAAAAATTCTGATACTAATCTAAAATTTTGAAATATAATTTGACTGTGATATTAGCTCATTACTAATCTATCCCATTTTCAGAAATTTAATTTGCATGAATAGAGTTTATACATATAGACTTTCACTGTATGTGAATTCATTAGTATATTATGACTTCAGTTTTATCTATTTTCTCTAATATTTTTGGTTTCCTTAATATGAGCTTATTAAAACAGATATCATTGCCATTAAGTTTGTGGTTAAAATTGATGTGGTGTCCCTTCTATACCTAACTTCTGTAAAAATTAGTATTAAACTGCTTGTGACATTTGAAGCCCATTTTTTAATATGTCACATGTAACCTAAGTAGAATTCTTTGTTTAGCTGAGTTCTAAAATCACAAAAAACACACTTCAAAATTGAGGTAAAAGTATATTTTAGTCCAAAAGGCACTAATACATATTTTTAGATGGTACACTTTCTCTTTCTTTTTTTCTTTTTTTTTCATTTTAATTGAGTTTATTGATATATTTTAGGTATACAGTACAGTCACATTCATTATTGGGATCTTGTACCTTTACATTACAGGTCTTGGTTCTCATTTTTTCCCCTTGTCCCTGCCCTCCCTTCATCCCCTCCTCACCTCCACTTTACAAACACTTTATTTCCATTTGTTTCATTTTCTCATATTTTCCCTCATTCCCTTACCCCTACCTTTCCCACTTTCCCTAAACATTTAGCTCTTTTCTTCCTATTTCACATTGTTAATTATCTCATTAGGATCTTATGTACTATTGTAGTTTTTCACACCAGAGAAACTTTTCAGTATTTACACATGTGTGACTTATTTATTTCACTTAGGAGTATATCCTCAAAATGTATCCATTTTCCTATGAATGAGTCTAATTTCTCATTCTTTATGGCTGAGTAGTAATCTATTTCATAGAAAAAAACACATCATCTTTATCCAGTCTCCAACTGATGGGCAAATGGGATGTTTCCAAGTTTTAGCCATTAAAAACAGTAGTGCTATAAACATAGGTGCATATATATCACTGTGGTATGATTCATTTAATTCTTTTGGAAAGATATCCAGCAGAGGGATGGCTGGGTCAAATGGCACCTCTACTTCCAGCTCAATGAGATATCTCCATATTGATTTCCATAATGGTTGCACAAGTCTGCACTCCCACCAACAATGGACAAGGGTTCCTTCCTCCCCACAAACCTGCCAACATTTGTTATCGTGTGCTTTCTTGATAGCAACCATTCTTTGTGTGGTGAGGTGGAATCTCAGGGTTGTTTTCATCTGTGTCTCTCAAATGACCAGTGATGTGGAACATTTTTTCATATATTTACTTGCTGCTTTTACTTCTTTGTCTGAGAAGTGTCTGTTCATTTCAGATGTCCATTTTTGAACTGGGTCTTTATATTTGAGGGGGCTGATTCTTTTGAGTTCTTTAAATATTCTAGATAATATTCCTTTGTGTGAGAAGCAGCTGGTAAAATTTTTTTTCCACATTGTAGGTTGTCTCTTAGTTCTGCTGATGGTTTCCTTTGCAGTGCAGAAGTTTTTAATAAGATGAGATCCCAGTTGCTGATTCTTTCTGCTAGTTCCTGTGCTACTGAGGACTTGTCCATAAGGTTTTTTCCTGTGCCAATATCTTCAAGAGTTTGGCCTAACATCTTCAAGTTTAGTATTTCTGTTTTAATATTTAGATCTTTAATCCACTTGGTTTTAATTTAGTGCATGGTGAAAGATAAGGGTCTAGTTTTAATCTTTGGCAGGTTGAGATTGAGTTTTCCTAACACCATTTATTAAAGAGGCTATATTTCCTCCAGTGGGGATGGTCAGCTCCTTTGTCAAAGATGAGGTAGGTACATCTGGAATTGTTTCTGTGTCTTCCAGTCTGTTCCACTGATCCTCAGGTCTGTTTCTTTGCCAGTACCATGCTGTTTTTATCACAG
>NW_022900927.1:26635793-26698635 GCF_012274545.1 Fukomys damarensis | reverse complement strand
TATATGCCATATGTCTATTGCTTAGGATGGCTTTTGCTATTCTAGGTTTCCTATTGTTCCAAATGAATTTTTGGATTCTTTATCCTAGTTCTGTGAAATACAGTGGTGGAATTTCAATTGGCATTTCATTGAAAGTGTATAGTAGTTTTGGTAATATGACCATTTTCACTATGTTTTTTTCCCACCGAGGAGCAGGGGGTATCTTTCCATTCTCTTATATCCTCTACGATCTCTTTTTTAAGAGTGCTGTAGTTTTCAGTGTAGAGGTCTTTTGCTTCTTTTGTTAGGTTGATTCCTATATACTTCATTTTTTTATGGTATTGTGAAAGGAATTGTTTCCCTAATTTCTCTCTCAGTGATTCTGTTATTTGTGTACAAGAAGGCTATTGATTTTTGGGTGTTGACCTTGTATCCTGATACTCTGCTAAAAGTGTCAATTAAGTCTAGAAGTCTTTTGGTGGAGTTTTTCGGGTCTGCAGTGTAGAGTATCATATCGGAAACAAATAATGACAATTTAACTTCTTCCTTTCCTATATTGCTTTAATTTCTTTCTCTTGTCTGATTGCTATGACTAATGTTTCCAGAACTATAGTGAAGAGGAGTGGTGATAGTGAGCATCCTTGTCCTGTTCCTCATTTTAACATGAAGATTTTTAGTTTTTGGCCTTTTAATATAATGTTGGTTTTTCATAGATAGCCTTTATTAAGTTGAGATATAGACCTATTCCAATTTTTAGCAGAGTTTTTATCATGAATGGGTGTTAAATTTTGTCAAATGCTTTTTCTGCATCTATCGAGAGGATCATCTGGTTTTTGTCCTTGACTTTGTTAATATAGTATATTACATTTAGTGACTTACATGTATTGAACCATCCTTGGATCCCTGTAATAAATCTGACTTGGTCACAATTATGTTTGCTAGTATCTTATTAAGGATTTTTGCATCTTTATTCATTAAGGAGATTCACCTGTAGTTCTCTTTTTTAGTTGCATCTTTCCCTGGTTTGGGAATCAAAGTGATACTTGCTTCCAGGAATGAATTTGGAAGTATTGCTTCCCTTTCAATTTCATTGAAAAGTTTGAAGAGTAATGGCAGTAGCTCTTCGCTATATGTCTTCTAAAATTCATCAGTGAATCCATGAGTACTGGGCTTTTCTTTGTTGGTAAATTTTTAATTACATTTTCAATTTCACTGAGTGTAATTGGGTGTTTAAAATGTTTTTAATCTTCTTTGTTCAACTTTGGTAATTCATAAGTATCTAGAAATCTGTCCATTTCTTCTGTGTTTTTCATTTTATTAGAGTACAGGTTCTCAAAATAGGTATTGACTATCCTCTGGATTCCTGTTGGATCTGTTGTGACTTCACCTTTTCCATTTCTGATTGCATGGATCTGAGCCTTTTTGCTTTTTTTTTTTTATAAGGTTAACTAATGGTTTATTGATTTTATTTATTCTCTTAAAAAAAAACTCTTTGATTCATTTATTTTTTGTATCATTTTCTTAGTTTCCATTGCATTGATTTCTGCTCTAATCTTTATAATGTCCTCTCTTGTTCAAGCTTTGTGTTTTTCTTGTTCTTGTTTTTCTAGGAGTCTAAGATTCATCATTAGGTTGTTTATTTGAGCTCGCTCTGTTTTCCTAGTGTGGGCATTCAGTGCCATAATTTTCCACGTAGAACAGCTTTCATTGTGTTCCATAGATTCCTGTATGTTGTACTGGCATTTTCATTTATTTGTAATAACTGTCTGATTCCTTCTTTAATTTCCTCTGTGATTCATTGATTGTTCAGGAAAGTGTTGTTCAATTTCCATGTGTTTGTGAAGTTCCTATGATTTCCCATGCTATTTTTCTCCAGCTTGATTGCACTATGATCTGATAATATAAAAGGAATAACTTCGATTCTTTTGCATTTATTCAAACCTGTTCTGTGAGCTAGTATGTGGTCTGTTTTAGAGAATGACACATGTGCAGCCAAAAAGAATGTATATTCTGATTTTGTGCAGTGAATCACTCTATAAACATCTAATAACTCCATGTGTTTGAAAGCTTGGTTCAGTTCTAGTATTTTGTTTTTTATTTTTTTACCTAGACGACCTGTCTATTTGTGATAGTGGGGTATTTAGATCCCCCACTACTATTGTATTAGTGCTTATTTTGCTTTTCAAGTTACTTAATTTTTTTTATATAGTTGAGGGCATTTATATTTGGTGCATATATGTTTATGATTGTCATCTCTTCCTCTTGAATTGTTCCACTACTGTTTTGAAGAGACCTCTCTTTTCATGGTCACTGACTGAAATCTTATCTTCTATATCTGATATTCTATCTTAGCATTCTTTTATTCTGTTGCATACACTTTCAATCGAGTGTTTAATCTCCTGGATATCTGTTTGAATCTGTTTTATGGATTCCATTTCTTTTCTATTTTGGGCATTTATTGTTTCCATTTCTTTCTTATGCTGGGCCTTCATGGCTTCTATCTTGGTCCTGAGCACATCCATTTTTTTTTTTTTTGTCAGTTTCTGTTCTAGAGCCTGGAATCATTACTTTCATTTTGTTCACCATCTCCATGGTTATTTGGGAAATTATTTCCGTTTTGAATTTTTCTAGAGACTGATTGATCTATTTTGTTACTTCCTTTTTTGTGATTTCAGAGTGTCCTGGTGGTTCACTATCAGACTTTTCATCCTCCTTTGCCCTACTGTTTGCCATTGGTGAACCGAAAGTCTGTCTTTATGTATTGCTTAAGTGTTTTCTCATTTTTATTTTTGATGTTGGGTTGTCCTTTATTCAATCTCTGGGTTATTAAATCTTCCTGATATCATTGCGTTTTAGCTTTTGAGTCTCTAATGCCTCATAGACATTCTACTTTTTACAATATCAGAGAAAACAACTCATCAAATCAATCACTATCCTTTATTCCAATTGATACAATCAACAACACAATTGGATCAATCACAACTTGCAAATTGACCACTTGTGGTAGTCATTAATCTATCACCTTTAAACCATGTGAATTAAATTAAAATCAAGAAGCAGCCCAAAATATGTTTGCAGTGAACAAACTCCTCAACATAGCATATTTACCATTTAGTATGGGAGCCTAGACAGAGTTAGGACAAGAGGAGTAGATAAGTAAAAGAATTGGAGAAGGTTTCAAGTGAAGCCAGAGGACACAGAATGACCACACAATCTTCAGGAAACTGTTAAACTCAAAAGGGATAGACAGAGTGCAAGTAGAAGGACAAGAATATATCCCCTTAACAGCAATAGGGGCTCACTTTCCCTTGAAACTACTGACCCTTGAGTGAGGCACAATGATAGAAAAAAAATAAAGAACATTAAGTAAAAAGAAAAAATTATCAAAGGAAACTGAGTCAGGGCAGGAGGAGGAATAGAAAGAGAGATGAGGAACAATACAGTGGAGCAAGAGACTGAGTTGGTGAAAGAGGACAGAAAAAAGAATTTACAGAGTGGAATGAGGAAAAGAAAGAAAAGGAAAAAAATGACTTTGAAGGGCCTCTTTCAGACTATATCTCTGCTGTCATAATACACATAGTGTGTAGCCATGTGAAGAACCAAATCCTCCTATCTCAGCTAGCCAATGGCAGACCCTCATGACACAGACTGACATCAGGCCACAAGGCCCAAATTGAGCTCCCCAACCTTTGGCAGGTTTGAACTTCAGACAGTTCTACTATGGGTCCCCCCCCACCTTTCTTTAAAGATGTTCAAAATTGGGAGCTCAGAAAATTACCCTTTATAACCAGCTATGCCTCTGTGGAGTGGGTCTAAGGACTGGCATAATCAGGAGGTCTGAGAGAGGGAGCGGGGGTTCTCAGGGGTGCCTGCATGGCTACCCTCCTGGTGCTGGAGCAGCAATGGCAGCTCCCTCAGGGGAGGGTGTGGCTTCCCATCCATCAAACTGGGCCCCAGAAGGCTGGAGGGAGAGCAGATGTTGGCAGCTTTCCCAGTACACTTTTATTGTTTGAGAAGCCAGTGTGATAACTAACAATATCAAAGTCATGAGAGGAATTACTGAAAGCCTTCCCTATATCAACTGAGAATTCTGTCATTGTATTAGCATCTTCAAGAAAAATAAAGAATTCTGAATGTTTTTCAAGAGATGAATCTATTAGCTGGCTGAATGGATCAATTTTTGACATATATTAAAACATGAATATAAAGAATATGAAATATCCTGAAAATAAGTGAATATACCTGAAAATAGTCTTGAATTTTTTACACTGAACTTTTACATTTTAGTGAGATAAGCTTTAGTATCAGCCTTTTAAATGAGAATAAACTTATTGTAAATATGATAGTGAGAAATAACGCAAATATAGCATGGAGAAATAGAATGGATAAAAATATAGAACCAGATGAGGGGCTGCAATACCACCTACTCAGAAGGCTTAAGCAGGGAAATAAATGAGGACAGCCAGGGAAGGTTAGTGAGAAAGTCCCCAAAAAATATATTTTAAAAAGAAAATGGGCTGGGCTTATAGCTTCCTGGTAGAGGGCCTTGTATTCAATTCCAGTACTGCAAATTGCATAGAGATAGATAGATACATAGGTAGATAGAAAAAGAACAGTTAAGAATAATTGAAAACTATGGACAAGCATATATACAATATAAGAAATTACAAATACATATAATATATATGCTACATGTATACATATAAATATATTAAATATAAATAGATATGTATATGCATATATAAAATGTCTTTTGTGTTTATAAAAGAATAAGAGCCACAAAACAATAGTGGAGATGTTTCAAAAAAATTCTAAATCATATAGAAGTATTCTAAGATACATTGGTTGAGATTTATTTTGAATTAGAGATAAGATCCAGAAAATGAGATTCGGTTAAGATTGAATTCATATCAAAAGCATTCGGATTAAGAAAGTCAATATCCCACGTGTTTTGTATGTATAGAACATCAAAGATGATTCTTCGTCTTATAATTTTCAAAAATTTTCAGTTGTAAAGCAACAGGTAAACTAAAACAGAAAATAAAAACCAATCAAAATTTTAAGAGTACACTAGTATTGAAAAACTTCCCTTCAATTAGTTTCTGAGAGTCAGTTATAGTAAATTTAAAATTATGATGGTTTCTTGAACACACAAGCACAGAAGTATTTCAGAGTGTTTAAACCCATCAGAAACACTACTGAACAAGTGAACTCTCCTACATTTTTAATGTAAACTATTATCTTTTAAGGTAGAATATACAATTATTTTAATTATTTAAAAATAAGTGATATATAAAGTATAAAAATGGATTAATCCCATATTTTATAAGTAATGTTATTAATTGAGCATACAAGCTCATTTGGAAATTTCTTTAAAATTATTTTGTATGTGGAAAAATGAAAATTCACATTTGAATTAAACTTTCAGTTTCAAGATAATTGTGAGTGATGAATAATCTCACTGAAATCATATTTGCTAAGGGAATTAACATATTTTATAAAGAGGTTTTATAATACATGTTAAAATAACAATCAAATACATAACTAAGCAGATAATCTTTATTTTTTAGTAAACATAGATAAATGTGATTTTAGACAATCTTCTGTATCCAAGAATCCTGTATCTCAAAACTATTTTGCAGTACAATTATATTTTAAAACATACTTTAAAGGCAGATATATCCTAATAAATTGTAGCTCTTTTCTTTCCAAATGATATAATATCAACTAGGTAATACTATGTTTGTCTTGAAGTTACAGATCAAAATGGTATAGAAAAAGTATATTAGTTAACTGAAATCCAGTATATGAACATCATTTAAGAATGAATGTTCATGATAAGATAAAATATTTTAAATTTTTAGGCATGAAACAGCCTTGTGATAAATAAATCATTTTCCTCTTAATTCCTTGAATTTTTCATAGAATTAATTATTTCCATTTAGCCTCCACTTAACATTCTAGGTGGAAATAGAGATGCGAATGGAAAAGTGAGGAACACTTTCATTCCAACTTTAGTTTTATCATTTAACAATTATTTAACCTAGAGCAAGCAGAGGAGTTTTTAAAATGTGACAAGTATGGGGTGTAAAAGGATTAAAAATGATGTAGTTAATAAAATATATTTAACACTGTGTCTTATATACAGTACACACTTAATACATAAATGTTATATTTAAAAAGACAGAATGTTTTCTTTTTCAAATATTGTATAAATAAAGATAAAAACATTTATTACTATCTATAATTACTATCTATAAATAGTGCTGATATCTTAATAGATCTTCTGCAGAACTACCCATAAAGCTGAATAAATATTGCAATTAGCACTAAAATTTCCTTTGTTCTTTTTCCAATTCCAGCTGATGGAAGTTGCCATCATTTTTATATCTTTCCAGTATTTTGTAAATGTTGTTTTTAGCTTGTACATTAATCAAAAAATATTCCTTCACTTTCCTGCAATGATATTCAAAATAATTATGCTTCAGTCATTGAAAAATATGGAAAGCAAACCTACCTTTTATATTTAACAAATCACATAATGAAGTTGTATGACAGGCCAGAAAAGTATAAAATGAGTGTGGTGAAAAGTTCCTAAGGAAATTAATAATGCACATTCTTTCTCACTTTTAGTCATATGTGGAAGAACATGGTTGTAATCCAGAAACTCCCACTGTGTGCAGGAGATCTGGAGACAGAGTAGAGCTTTATTTTCTCCAGCCATTAAGCATTCCTTGTAATGAGGAAAATCACCCTGTATCTGACTCTCCACTATATGTCAGGTTTGTATTCTCTCCACTGAACAATTGGAACACAGGCCTTGAGATTCATCAAGTGATTTCTGACTGAGACTACATCACAGTTCTACAAACCAGCCTTTATTATATGCATACATATGTAACTATAAGCTATAAATCATATTAACACAATTATTTTGTAGTTTATTATTATCCAGTTAAAATTGTTTCCATATTACTGCCTCAATACATTAATTTATATTGTAAAAAACTTTGTAATAAATTAAAAGACATCTATCTAAAAGATAGATAATGTTAGTAAAATTTAGCAAAATTTAAGAAACTAATTTCCATGTCCATTTTATTTGCATGTTTGTTTGTTTTCTTTGGTTTTTTGAGACAGGGTCTCACTATGTAGTTGCGACTGACCTGGAACTCACTATGTAGCCCAGGCTGGTCTCAAGCTCACAGTGATCCTCCTGCCTAAGCCTCCCAAGTGCTGGGATAATGGGTGTGTGCCACCATGCCTGGCTCTCCATGACCTTTTAAAGATTCATCCAAAGACCACTTTGTACATATCTAAACATGCAAAGAATGAATTCTTGGAGAATTTTAATAGAAACACAAATCGCTATATTCTTGTCACATTTCTTTTTTTACCTCTTTTTACAAATAATTTATCATTGTATATTTCTATCTTTTAAAGCTTTTACTGTCAAGCCTTCTTATATAGAAGTTAATAATACTCTAAAATTCAATTGTACTGTGTTTTAGAAATGATTTAGAGTATATATCGATTGTTACTAAAACAGCTTTGCTTTTAGTAATAGTAAGCCTATGCTATTTAAAGTTGATAATAATTTGTAGTTAGTACTGTCCAAGATACATAAATTATTCACCAAGTAGGATCAATGAACATTTTAGTTTAGCTCTTTAAAACACAAATATTCCTTGAGATTTTGACTATATTTACTTTGTTCCTGCAAGAATGGACTAAAATTTAGAGTAGGTGTTTCTTTGTACAAAATTATTTTCTATTCAATAATTCATTAATTTCTCATAATACGTAAGCATTAATATCTCTTAAATTATATATTGTATATATTATATATTTATATTATGCTATATGTCGAAAAATAGATTATAGAGTATAATTACTGTCAAAGTTCAGAAAAATATTGGAGTGTACATTCAAGTTTGGTCATCAGATTCTAAATTAACTATGATACTCTGACTCTATTCATTGAATGTCAATCTTAGAATCATTGAATAAATTATTGAATATACTAGAGTGGAATGATCAAATTCATTACAATTATAGAAATATATGGCTATAATTCTAATTTTGACATGACCTAACTGTATTAGGTGGCATAAAGAATTTTGTGCTATATACCTTATAGGGATGAATAATAACGACTAATGGAACCATAGTTTATTTTTAAATGATACATATTACCATGCTATTATTTAAAGAACAACTTATTGCCTCAAATTCTGTAGGAATTGGATTTGAAATAGGAATTTAAAAACAGATTAAATTCATAAAATATTTATATATACTCAGTTATTAGTTACAGCCATTTGTTAGTTTGTTATTGACTAATATAGTGTGCATCAAAAATGCAATATAATGACTTACACAGAGTTGGCACAACTAAATATTTAAAAATATTTTATTCCTATTTAAATTTTTTTCTCCCAAGAAGACTTAAAAATTCTCTAAAATTTGCTACCAATGAAATTCTGCATGGGAGTACTTTATCCAACAGAGTTTTCCTCCTTATCTAGTCACTTGGAAGAAAAGACCTATCCAGAAAAGACTAGCTGAGTGAAAAAAAAAAAGAAGAAAAGAAAAGAAAAGAATTACAGCTCTTATATCTACCTCAAATGGCATTTCATACTCAGTACTTGGAGTGTGTTAATTATGTACTAACATTTTTATCACTTCTGAGAATATCATTAGCCAATTCATGCATATTTAGTTGGGTAGAGTCATGATAGTAAAAATCTATATTCCAATGATGGAAGGTTTACTTTCTTTTTAATATGTATTATTGAGGTTACATTTACAGTCAAAGTTTTATATTACTATAAAAATTGTAAACTATTTTTGTACTTAATCTATATTTGAAAAATAAATTTTAAAAATCAGCATACCTGATAACTTCTCAGCCCTTTGGCTAAGATCAAGTGTAAAATCAGCATACCTGATAAATATATTTATTTTAAATCTTACCAAAGATTTTTCTAGTAATATTTTGGGAACTAAATGCAATATTATAGCCTTGAAAGTTGTCATTTTCTTTACTTCTTCATTATTTTAAGTCCCAAGAGTTATAGGAGATTGACATGCGCTGAGACATCATAGAAACCATCGTATCTTATAAATTTTATTAGACAAACATTTTTGGAATAAACATCACCTCAGCACATTCATTTTCATCCCAAATTTCAACATCTATAAACATGAGTTCTTCTGAAGAAGTTTTAAAACCAAAGCAAATCAGGGCTGGGGATTTAGCTCAGTGGTTTGGTGAGAAATAATGGAGTATTTTATATTGATAAAATAGTTAACTCATCAAGAGTCAAAATAATCTTAAATATTCCTACACTTAATAATGACAGCTTTAAAAAATATAACACTAAAATTCACAAACCTTTAAGGAACATAATTCAAATCTAGAAGTACAGTTCAGAATTTGAACACCCATCTCCCGCTCTCAATCACTGATAAAGCAAGTATTATGGCTTGTGTCTAGGTGTCCCCCTAAACCTCATGGGGTCAAAGGTGAGGCTTTTCAGAGGTTGCTGCATCTAGAGTGTGCAATGTAGGGATGAAGTGTATGGTGCTAGGATTAAGGGTGAATGGTTTACTAAATTAGTCCACTGACTTGTTTGGCATAATTCTGAGAAGGTCCAAACTGGATGGTAGTGTTACCTGCCCAAAGGATGTGTTGCTTAAATAGCATATAAGGGACAGAAAGAGGGCTGCTGCTGTTCCTTGATGCCACTACTGCTGCTGCTGCTGCTTGTCTTCTGTTGCCTCCAACTTCTCTGGGATGCCCTTTGCCATGCCACCCTGAATTGGAGCCAGCCAATTGTGGTCTGAAACCTCTAAAAACTGTGCGCCAAGGAAAATCTTTCCTCCTTTAACTTTAGTTGTTGGGTGTTTGTTTCAGCAATGCCAAAAAATTAACTAAGACCAAAGGTATGAAAAAATCAGTGAGTCATGTAGTTGAACAATACACAAGTGAAATGTGCTGACCTATATGACATTTACACAAGATTCCCTTGTGACAATAAAGTACATATTTATGTGCATTGGGATCATTGCCAAGATGATAGCCTATGTTCTAGCCAATTACAAAAAGAAAACAATACATTTAGAAATTCTCAAGTAACACAAAGTAAAAAGTGTGCTGTCAAACCATAAAGGGTATAAATTAAAAGTTATTAACAAAAATATGTGGAAAACTTGAAAAAATGGAAACCAAAAGTCTTAAGTAATCTATGGTTAAAAGAAGAATTGAAAGGGCCAATGGAAAGTATTTTTATGTGAATTAAAATGAAGATGTAGAGTAATGAATTTCTAACATGAATAAAAAAGGGGAGAGGCCTCCCAGCCACCACCAGATGGGTGAAGACCAGTACTGCCTTGGCCACATACACAGCCCCACCCCAACCCAGGCCTCCAAGCCACCACTGGATGGGTGAGGACATGAGCAGTGTGGGCACGTCCAGCACCAACCTAGTGGCCCTCCCAACTTCTGCATTCCTGGGGAAGAAACCTCTGAGAAGCAATCATCCCATAAGTGTGCTAAATACAAGCTACAAAGATACTTACAATAAGCAATATTGAAGTATCAGCCCAGGAATTAATCCTAGGACTATACCAAAAACAATAATAGAAATTAAATGTCATTTGAGCAAGACACAAACCGAATGTTCCAGCTTACCTAAGGCAAATTCTGGGGTAAAAATGTGAAAAAGTATGATAATCGCTCAATTGGACACCTTGAACTGATACCACAGGAAGTAACAAAATACATGAATGAGGCACTAGAAAAATTAAAAGCAGAAATAATTTCCCAGATAACTATAGAGATGGTTAACAGAATAAAAGACATATTAGTGTCTCTAGAAGAGAAACAGATAAAAATAGATGCGCTCAGACCATGATGGAAGCCATGAATGCTCAGCCTAGGAAAGAAATGCAAACCATGAAACATATTCAAACTGATACCCAAGAGATTAAAAGCTCTATTAAAAGTATACACAGCAGACTTAGCCAATCTGAAGGCAGAATATCAGATATAGAAGATAAGATGACGGTGAGTGACCATGCAAAGAGATGTCTTAAAAATAGTAAGGGACCAGGAAAAACTGATTGAAAAGCTTCTAGGTAATGCAAAGAAGAACAATGTAAGATTGATAGGAGTCCATGAAAAAACAGAAGAAAGTACCAGTGACACAAAAAAAGTTCACAGAATTATTGATAGAAAAATTCTCAAAGCAGAAGAGCTTGCCACACAGATAAGTGAGGGATATAGGACTCCAACTATTCATGATTAAAAAAAAAATGTACACCTAGACATACAATAGTCAATACCCTGGAAATTCAATAAAAGAACAAAATACTCCAAGCAGTTAGATAAAAGAAAAGAAACAAATCGCATGCAAAGGACAGCCCAGCAGAATTATAGCAGGTTTTCAACATAAAACCTCAAGTCAAGGAGTGCCTGGAGTGAGGTATTTCAAAAAAAAAAAGAAAACAACCTCCAACCTAGACTGATGTAAACCTGCAAAACTATCTATCAAAACTGATGGGGAGATAAGATATTTCCATGACAAAGAACAACAGAGAAAATTCATGAATACCAAACCAGCACTCCAAAAATTCTAAATAATATCCTAGAGAAAAGATAAGGAAGGTTACGACTGAATAATGTCCAACAGAGCAAATTCGTCAGGCAAGGCAAGAAATTAAAGGGAGTGAGGAAAAAATAAAAAAGCACCAAGAACAGGAAAATAACATGAGGATGATAAGTCAATACCTATCAGATATAACTATCAATGTTAATGTTTTCAATTCACCAATCCAAAGAAATTAAGTGGCAGAATGCATTGCAAAGCAAAATCCCACAAAATGCTGTATACATGAAATGAACCTGGTTCAAAAAGAAACTCATAGACTGAAAATAAAAGGATAAGAAACAGTTCTGCATGCAACAGGAACACAGAAAACCAAAGGGGTAGCTATCTTATTTGCAGATAAAATAAATTTCAAACCAAAACTAATTAAGAGAGACACAGAAGGTCACTATACCCTTGTAAACAGAACAATCCAAGAAGAAGAAGAATGTAAGACATAAATAAATATGCACCAAATACCAGTGCCCCCAACTATACAGAACAAATATTAAGGGACATAAAAAGCCAAATAAGCACTAACACAACTGTAGAGGGGACCTCAATATCCCACTATCACAAATAGACAGATCATGTAGACAAAAACGTCAACAATAGAACACTAGAACTGAGCCAAGCTTTTGAACAAGTGGACTTAAAATATGTCTACATAGTGTTTCACCCCATAAAATCAGAATATACATTATTTTTGGCTGCACATATGTCATTCTACAAAAAAGACCATGTGCTACCTCATGGAACAAGTTTAAGCAAATGCAAAGAAATGGAAGTTATCCCACATTTATTATGAGACCACAATGCAATTAAACTGGAGCTCAATTGCAAAACAAACCAGAAAGACTTGACAAACACGTAGAAATTAAATAATACTCTCTGGAACAACAATGGGTCACATGGAAGTTAAAGAAGAAATTAGACAGTTTTTACAAATGAAAGATAATGCCAATACAACAAACACACATCTATGAGGCACAATGAAAGCAATTCTACAAGGGAAATTCATGGCAGTGAATGCCCACTCTAGGAAAAGGAACTAGTCCAAATAAACAACCTAATGGTGAATCTCCAGCTCTTAGAAAAGTAAGAGCAAGACAAACCCAAAGCTCATAAAAGAGAGGAAATTATAAAGATCATTGCAGAAATCAATGCAATGGAGAGTAAGAGAACAATACAAAAAAATCCAATGAATTGAAGAGTTGGCTTTTGAAAGAGTTAATAAAAATGATAAACCCTTAGCCAACCTTATCAAAAAATGAAAGAAGGGCTGAAATCCACGCCATTAGGAACAAAAAAGAAGTCACAACAGATTCAGCAGAAATGCAGAGGATTATCAATACCTACTTTGAGAACCTATACTCTAATGAAATGAAAAACACAGAAGAAATGGACAGATTTCTAGATACATATGAACCAAAGTTGAATGATGAAGATATAAAATTCTAAATACTCCAATTACAATCAATGAAATTGAAAACATAATTAAAAATTTATCAACAAAGAAAAGCCCAGGTCCTGATGGATTTACTGCTGAATTCTACAAAACATTTAGAGAACTACTGCCACTACTCTTTCAACTCTTCAATGAAATTGAAAGGGAAGCAATACTTCCAAATTCATTCTTGGAAGCAAGTATTACTTTGATTCCAAAACCAGGGAAAGATCCAACAACAAAAAAAGAGAACTACAGGCCAATATCATTAATAAACATAGATGAAAAATTCCTCAATAAGATAATGGAAAACAGAATACAAAGGGTCATCAAGATGATCATACAACCTGACTCAGATTTATCCCAGGAATGAAAGGATGGTTCAACAAATGTAAATCAATAAATGTAATATACTATACCAACAGAATCAAGGACAAAACCCATATGATGATCTCAATAAATGTAGAAAAGCATTTGATAAAATTCAATATCCATTCATGATAAAAACTCTGCAGAAATTTGGATCAGATGATCTTTATCTCAACTTGATAAAGGCTGTCTATAAAAAGTGAAGAGTCATAATCATACCAAATGGTCAAACTAAAAACCTTCACAATAAAATCAGGAATAAGACAAGAATGTTAACTGTCACCACTCCTGTTCAATAGAGTTTTAGAAACATTAGCCACAGCAATTAGACAAGAGAAAGAAATACAAAGAGTGAGGATAGGAAAGTAAGAAATTAAACTGTCATTATTTGCTGATAATATGATACTCTGTATAGAAGACCTAAAAAAATCCACCAAAAAATTTCTAGACTTAACTGACAGATTCAGTAAAGTAGCTGGATACAAGGTAAACAATAAAAAAATAGTCTTTTTGTACACAAATAACAGACTCACCAAGAGTGAAATTGGGGAAACATTCCCTTTCACAATAGTACCCCCAAAATTAAATATTTAGGAATCAATTTAACAAAAGAAGCAAAAGGACTCTACATTAAGAACTGCAACACTCTGAAAAAAGAGATTAAAGACAATATAAGAAAATGGAAAGATGTCCTTTTTTCCTTGTTAGGAGGACCATTATAATGAAGATGACCCTACTTCCAAAACTGCTATACAGATTTAATGCAATCCCTGTTGAAATCTCAACAGCATCTTTCACAGAACTACAGAAAAAATCCAAAAATTAATTTAGAATCAGAAGTGACCTAGAATAGCAAAAGCAATTCTAGACAACAGAGACATGGCAGAGGAATCACAACCCCCAACCTGTAACTATATTACAAAGCCATTGTGATAAAAACAGCATGGCACTGGCAAAGAAACAGACCTGAGAATGAGTGCAATAGTTTAGAAGACTCAGAAACAATTCCAGACATACTGAGCTACCTCATCTTTGACATAGGAGCTAACTATCCTCACTGGAAGAAAGATAGCCTCTTTAATAAATAGTATTGGAAAAACTGGATTTCAACTTGCCAAACCTTAAAACTATACCCATATCTTTCACCATGCAGTACACTAAAATACAAGTGGATTAAAGAACTAAATATTAAAACAGAAACACTAAACTTGCTGGAAGATAAGTTAAGAAGAACTCTTGAAGATATTGGCATAAGAAGACTTTATGAACAAATCCTCAGTACCATGGGAACTAGCATTAAAAATCAACAACTGGGATGTTATATTTTTAATAAAGTTCTGAACTGCAAGAGAATCACCAGCAGAGCTAAAAAACAATCCACAATGGGAAAAAACAAAAAGTTTTACCAGCTTTATGCTGGACAAAGATATCCTATTTGGAATATATAAAGAACAAAAAAAAAAATCAGATGCCCCAAATACAATAACCCAATTCAAATATGGGCATCTGAAATATGCAAACATTTCTCAGACCAAGAAGAAAAAACAGCAAATAAACATATGAAAAAATGTTTAACATCACTGGTCATTTGAGAGATACAGAGGAAAACAACACTGAGACTCCACCTCACCCAGAAAAAAATGGCTGCTATGAAGAAATCAACCAATAACAAATGCTGAAAGGGTTTTGGGAAAAAAAGGAACCCTTCTTCATTGTTGGTGGGAATGAAGATTGGTGCAAAAACTATGAAAAATCAATATGAAGATACCTCAAACAACTAGGATCAGAGGTCCCATTTGGCCCAGCTATTCCTCTGCTAGGTATATTCCCCCCAAAATTAAAAGAATCATACCGCAGTGATATATACTTACTCATGTTTTTAGCAGCACAGTTTGTAATAGCTACAACTTGGAAACAGCCCAATTGCCCATCAATTGGAGACTGGATAAAGAAGACGTATTTTATTTTTAATAAAATGGATAACTACTCAGCCATAAAGCGTGAGAACCTTGAGACACTATAACTGTTTGCACAATGAGGCCATACTCAAGTGAAATGAATAGGACACACGTGAAAATACTGAATAGTTTCTCTGATGCTAAAATCTAAAGGTGTAAATAAGGATCAAACTATATAATTGATTTTGTGCAATAGGAAGAAAAGGTCTAAAGAATTAGAGGAAGTGGAAGGAGTAGGGGAAAGGTAAAAAAAAGAAAAGAAAAAATATGAGAAAAGGAAAACCATGGAAGCTAAGTCTGTGTAAATGGGTAGGGTAGAGTGGGTCAAGAGAGGGCAGGGGAATGGGGGCAAAAAAGAACCAAGATATGTTATGTAAAGGTACAAGATCCCAATGATTAATGTAACTACATTGTATACCTAAATTGTGCCAATAAAATAAAACATATAAAAAGGGGGGAGGCAGAGTGAAATATATGGCCTCAAAAATCTGTTTAAAACATTAAATTATGATAAACTTGACTCTAGCTTATAACTTATCCTACACATAAATTGACTTGAAAAATGGCATAGACTTTATTCAAAAGCCTATGTTAAGAAAATAAAAAGCCAAATCATAGATTGAGAAAAAGTCACATGGTGATAACAGTGTAGTATCCAGATTGTATGAAGAGCTATCAATGCTCTTCAAGAGATTGATTCAATTAAGAAATAGGTAAAATGTTAGAATAGCTGCTTCATTAAAAATATATCAGTGGCAAACTAGAACAAGAACTACTAAAGACACACAGCACAGTGTTGATTATTAAAAATCCAGCGGCAATAAGGCATTTATTTTAGTAGAGAATGCAAGAAATATTAAAGTATCAAAGTACTTCCTGACTATAATTAAAGATTCCAACTTGTTAACCTTAGTGTCTATTAACTTATTGCATCTTTCCTGTAAAGGCATTCAAATTTTTCTTTGTTATTTTAATTCACTAACTTGTCAGTTCTCTTTGTAGTAGCTCAGTATTCATTGTTCTACAGTATTGGTACAGATTTCTACATCAAATGTTTTTAACTGTGCAAAAGTCTAACTCTGGCTTTTACTAAGAAAAATGTCGAGCCAGTGTAGACTGGCCTGTGTTCTCTTCCATATGTGTTGTTTTTATTTACATTCTTGTTATGCTGTTCCTATTATGCCTACTAAACATCTAATTTATGGTTTAAGGTAATCAGATTTGGACTTTTCTCACAGGTGCCCCTGAAGCTTAGTGAGTAGATCAGCTAGAATAGGTATTTTAACATTAGTGTCAGCTAGCTGTAACATCCATCTCATCACTGATTTCCAAGCTTGATGGGGATTTTTTAAATCATGGAATCCCTTCTATTTTTTCCTGTTTGATGTTTTCTGTAAATGTATGCTATTTTTGAATTAAAAGGAACTGCTTCTTATTCAAAGAGATGAAAGTATACACAGATGGAACTAGTTAATTTTTACCCTTTCATCATTATGGGTCTCTGAAAAAAAATATTACTGGTGTGATTATTCTCTCTGTACTTGGTTGGCTCTTTATATTATAACCTGATTATTCCATAGTTTAATATCACCACAATTACTATCATTGCAGTTATTACCATTACCACCATTCTACTACCATGATAGCAATTACAGTAATGATGAAATCTATCAAAGTTGTACTGATCTATCTGGAAATATTTTATTTCTTAGCAAACAAATGAAATCTTGAACTGTTCAAATAATTGTCCACTTTGCAATTGTCTACTCGTGTACACTTAATCATATGAACTTCATGCCATAGGAAATTTTTCTTCATTTCCTCAGCTTTTATATTTTTTCATTTCCCAAGTCTTATGCAGCTCTGATTCTTAGCACTATTGGAGCATTTGTCATATTATATCACTAGGGTTTGAAGAAATGCACTTTTTTCTTCTCTATTACAAGCTTCTCAAGATTAGAAGCCATGTTACTGCTACCTTTGAAATTTGAATCCTTTGATCATTGTCTGGCCCAATGCATTGGTTAATAAAAATTTAATGAACAAATGAATAAATAAAAGTGCCTATAGATGATGTTTATATTTAACAATTTATATTGATAGAATGTATTAGTTTTACTATATCTTATTTCCTCCATATTCAGTAATACTTTGATAATTACCAATTAAAATATTGTTTATTCCAAGACTGCATAAATTACTTACAAACTGTTTGATATGTGTTTGTTATTGTGCTTAATAACTTTTCTATACTTGGGAGCACTATTGTTGGAATTTACCCAAATTGAATTTAGGGTTAGTTTTAACAACTAGTGGCATTAATTTTACTGGTAAATATTCTAAAATATTTGATAAGTAAATTTTAAACTCAGGACTGTCAATCTTTTTAAATTCAGTTTGGTATGGAGGAGGGTGGTAAGGGTCCATCTAGTGGATTTGCTTTGAAAAATTGCCCTTGGAAATTTAATTAAAGAAAAGAAAAATTTCCAACTTCTTTCCTCCATCTCTCTGGCCCATGTTATGCTTGGCGTATCGTCATCTGTTTCAAAATAGAGCCATGACCAAGGTGTTGGTATACACCAAGGTGTAGATATAATCCCTGCTTTAGAATCTACTGTCTGTAACCTTAAACAAAATGTTAAATATTCATCTTTTAAAGGGAAATAACTTTCTCATAGTACTACTGAGAGAAAAGCATAAAATAATGAAGGTTATGTTTGTAGCATAAAAATAACAAGAAATAGAAATGTATTTCCTTAATTTTATTTGTTCTCATTTTAAAATAAAAATGAAACATTATTGAATCAGATAAGAAGCCATACGGTTAAATGATTAAAATTGTAAATATCAGTAGTTAAGATATTTCTGTAAAAGAAATGATCTCAATGTCTTTTAAAGAGCTAAACAAAGTTTTGGCTTAAAATAAAAGTATTTCAAATATGTATATTTTGAAAACTTTGAAGCAGCATATCAAGAAGCATTTTTTCGAAAAAGATAAAAATTGAATTCTGTCTTAGGATATTGTATATTATAAAAGTTAAAGGACAGAAAATGTAGATAAGCCTAAAGTCTCGCCAAAAACTTGTGTTTGATTAGGCAATTTCATAATTTTATTATCTCTATGCAGGTCAAAACTAGACTGTGAAAAGCAAAAGCAAATGTCTTTCTTTCCCTCAACAAATCTTTAGCAATCTGCCCTGCAGCCTTTGAGTAGACGCAAGAGGTGCTTCACAGGTCTTCTTGGGTATAGCTGTATGTTATGTATCTGTCTGTATGTAGGTACAAATGAACATTAGTGTGTACAAATATATAGAGACAGGAGTTATTTTTTACATTTCATCCATTATTTATTTTTACTTTAGTATACTAATAGAGAAGGACTTGAAAATTATACATTTAAAATCTCTCTAATGGTAAATAGAGAAGTACTTGACAAAAACATCATGTCTAGCTGGGGAATTCTAGTTCTAAAGATTTCCAAACAAAATTAAAAACATAAGTTTTCTTTACTGAAAACAATCTGGCTAACTGTTTAAGAATGTATTTTCTTAAGTCAATGCTAATTGACTTCCTATTAAGTGATAATGTCTGAAAAGTCTGCAAATGATTACTAGAGCTCAACATTTTCTTCCAAATGATTTTAGTAAGTGGAAAATCAGTTAGTAATCAGTCTGCTAGAGCTTTCAGCTTGAAGTTGTTGGTGTAGGCTGCCCTAATTAGTATTCTGGTATTCTTGTTGTTTAAAAATAGTTTATGCTCAAACATTCATTTTTGAATGAAGACTGTGACAATTTAATTAAAGTTTAAACTCTACTAGCTGTTGAGGATCATACATAATCCAATTACTTTTTATTCAATTAATTTAATAGCAAACCACTTTGCTATAATTACTGTTAATCCCCTGGTTTTATTCTATTCTGTTTATCAATGACCTTTGAGGTATCTTAAAGGAAATCATATTGGGCCATAATTACTAGAGGTCTCAGGTGGAATTAATGGTTAAATAATGTACAATTACCAAGAGCACTCTATCACCACTTTAGCTAGCGAAAGGCATACTAGAAATTTTGCATCTTTGCATTTACTCTGACTTTAAAGAATTGAGATTCCTTAATTTAACAACAGTAAATAAATGGAATTAAAGTATCATGCCAAGATGACGATTCTGTAATAATGCTTCATACTTCATATATAAGTCTAGATAAATTAGACACAGAACACCAAGGAAAGAGCTTTCTTCATTGACAGCACACTTTGGAATTTATTATTATGTTTAAATGTTTTGATCCATAATTAACACATTCATCATGGGGAATATGTAAATAGACATGATTATCCCATCCTCCAGCCTCCCTCTCCCATCCCCAGATCACTTATCTGGAGCCCTGTATGCTTCAGATTTCAGATATTTTTGAATTTGCATTTATGGGTGATTACTTTCCTAATTTTCTCATTTTGAACATTCAAATTTTTCAATATTTTATTAGTATAACAAATGTTCTGCATATGTTTCAGTAATTGTCCTTTAAAGTAGGGGTACTGTATCAAAGATGGAAAGGTTATTGCCAAGGATTTAGCTCAGTAATTCCGCTGCCTGCCTCACAAGTGCAAGGACTTGAGGTTGACCCCCAGTACAAAAAAATAATAATAATAATTGTAAAATTGTAATAACTTCACCATTTCTCTGACTTTTATTTAGATGTTTCCTTAAAGCCTCACACCCTCAAAGATGACAGTTGTGAAAAGTGATTGGATTATGGAGAGTTATAGCTAATTAGTTTTTAGGAGATGAGATGTAGTCACTGAGGTTTTGATCGGATCTTCCTTTCTCCCTCAGCTTCCTGGCTGTCACAACAAGAGCAGTTAGTCATCTGCTGCGCCCTTCAGCCGTCATCCATACCATCCTGCCTTGGAACCATCCAACTATGGATGAAAATGTGAGCCCAAATAAACCTCTCCTCCTCTAAGTTGTGGGTGTTGAGTGTTATGTTCCTGTGATGAGAAAGTAGCTAAGATATTCATGTATTAAAAATCATGTTTTTGAAAAGGTTTTATGGCCAATTTCCCATCAGTTAGAGACTGGATGAAGAAGATGTGGTTTTTCTATAAAATGGAATAGTATTCAGCCATAAAGAATGAGAAATTAGACTCATTCATAGGGAAATGGATACACATTAAGGATATATTTCTAAGTGAAATAAATTTCACACATATGTAAATACAAAATAGTTTCTCTGGTGTGAAAAGCTATAATAGTACATAAGAGCCTAATGATATAATTGATAATGTGAAATAGGAAGAAAGGGGCTAAAACTGTAGGGAAAGTGTTAAGAGTATGGAAAAGGTAATAAGGGCAAAGAAAAAATAATATGAGAAAATGAAAAAGTGGAAATGAAGTGTTTGTAACTGGGAGGGAAGGAGGGGTGAAGGGAGCACAGGGGAAAGGGGGAAAATGAGAACCAAGACCTGTCATGTAAGGGTACAAGATCCCAATGATGAATGTCGAACTGTACTGTATACCTAAAATATATAAATAAACCTAATGAGAGAAAAAAAGAAAAGATTATACAAATTCATCTCCCATAGCACTCTATAAAAGGGCAGAACAGTAAATACCCCTTATTAATGTATATCTAGCATAAAATTTCTGATAATATTTTACATGACATTAGAATTAACACATAATTAAAACAATTTCTGTACCTTTAACCACTGTGTTTTCATAATAGAAGGAACTAAATTGTAACTTTATTATATCGTTTTGGGAAATATTTGTGTGAACCTTAGATTATTTATGAAGATTAGACTTGCTGTGGAGTAAAATATATTTGAGTAAAGTAATTCTGTTATCCTAATTTTGCTGATGGAAAGCAAAACTTTAAGAATATTCAATAACTCCCCAGGGTCATGAAGCTTTTATATGAGAGGTATAGCCAGATAAGTCTTAAACACTCATAGTGACTACGTTATGTTACTTTGTGAATTCTAGAGAATTTGCATATGCAATATTCAATCTATTTTTTCTATATTCAAAGCTTCATAGCCCACTAAATATAAGTTCATAAATTTTTATTTAATACTATCACTTTTATGTATTGAGATGATTATATTTGTCAAATTGATTTGCTTGCTACTCACAAGGAATTAGTAAAGCTAACTTCTATATGAGTCAAGGTAGGTCATGGCAATGGGACCTTGGGCAACACCAGTGATGATGAATCTTTAGGACTTTCAATGATAACAAACAGCTTGCTGTGGAACACATGCTATGCTCACTACCACTGGGCTGTACCACACTCTGCTTTCTGGATGCTATGGAACAAATAGCTCGGTACATCTATGCTGTTCTACCATGATGTTCCTGCCTTCCATCCACATAACTATTGTTTGAATTCCCTGAAAGCATGGGCAAAAATTACCCTCCTGTAAATTTTGTTGAGCAATTTATCCCTCTAATGATAAAGTTAAAGAGAAATAGATATTATGAAAGTACTACCATTGATGTGATTACATACAGTGATGGGGTTCACAATCCTCTGCAACTAGTTTGTGGGGAAAATTTGAAATGGTTTAGTGATCCAGGTTAGAGAAGCCCTAAAATTCTCTAAACAAAGCATTCTGGTTGAAACTCAGAAGACCAGAATGCAGATAGGATAGGGATACAGACTGAAAAGGCCAGTCTCAGAAATGTTCAATTAGGAACTGGGAAAGGCAATCTCAGATTTATTTAAATGGGAAAAAGGACTTCATGGGCAATTGAAATAGAAGCCATGTGTGTTACACACTAGCAAAAAAAAAAAAAAAAACAATCCTACGACTTTGTGGGGATGCTTTGATTAAAGGCAGTAGACTAAAGCTCTAACAAATTTGAAGGCAGCCCAACATTCATGTTTTGGCATGGTACTGCTGGCTGCTTATGCTAATGGTCAGATTTACAGTGAGACTCATGAGCAAAGTGAGCAGGAGAACCCATCCCAACTGCTCCTGTGGATAGAAGAGCCCACTCCTGTGACTCGTGCAGACGAAGGGATACACTTCATGTGATATTTACCCCTGGCCACACAGCCTCTAAGCATGCTCTGAGTTTTATTTCCCCTTGGACAACAGAGGCAGTCACCACTTGTACAACCTCATTGAGTTAAAAGCCAATGACCTGGGAGGGAAGGTGAGCCCTGGAGAGTCAGCAGCTCTGGAGAGAAACAATGGACCTGGCTAACAACAGTAGCATAAAAAAAAAGTTCACAGTTATTGTAAACGACAAAGCAGAATGGCATTTTACTCCGAAAGTAATTCCTTCCTGGCAGGGTAGAAGAAACCGAGAGCAGTACCTTACTCATTGCCAGTGTTTAATCGGGCTCCATTTATGGAAGATATTAAGACTGGGCCACCAGATAACTACAGAACAACTCTGCTTTAGGGTTTCCAGTGTTACCCATCAACAGTTACTGGATGAGAGACATTCAGTCATAGCAGACACCCATGGGAAGAATGTGACATAAACATTCACCTCTCAAGAAGTTTAATCTCAGGGTAGGAAGGACACAGGCCCTTTCTTTCATAGGGAGAAACTAGTCCTGGAGAGTGGAGCTTTCAGAGGAGGCTGGATTGATAGTATTGGCATTAGTCATCCAGCACTGGGCTTGAACCCTTGTCTCACGGCCTCCATCCAGCAGAGACCAGAGGGGGATTGCTTTTCCCACCTACCGGTGTGAGCAAGGGTATGACTCAGTTTAAATGGTTGCCAGAGTCTGAGATGTAAGAACCAAAGGACCTCTGGGACAGAGTGACTCACAAACCCACAGACAGTAAAGACAGAGAAAATCATGAATTGTTGAATTCCAAGACTGCAGTACCTGGAAAGGAAAAAACTCACTCAAAAACACAGAGGAAGTTTTTGTTGTTGTTCTTATTGATTTGCTTTGTTTTGTTTATTTTTGGGTTTTAATTCACTCAACTTTTTCTTTCGTTGGTTTTTGGGTTCTAGAGGTTTTATTTTCTAATCCCCATTTAATTTTGTCCCTTTTCATCTGTCTCTTTTTCTTGTATTTTATGTTTTTCTTTTATATGTCTTTTTCTTGTTTGTACTTTTCTGTTACTGTTGTGTAATACTATAATTTTTTTAATTTCTAACTAGAATCTCGTTCCTCAGTTTGTTCTTCTCATCCTTCATTGATTAATATTTAAAATTTTACACCTACTGAATCTTTACTAGTATAACCACTAAACTTTGTGAATTGTTAGATAAATAGTTAACTCTGTGCTATTAACGTTTAATGTTGCTCTATTATTAGTGGAGGAAAAGCTTCATTTAGTAGATATTTATTGTTTATCATTTAGATCTCTTTTCTACTGTAAAGGTTGGTACATTATCATTTTTAGGGTATATCAATATCTGATTTGTCTCGCTGTTGCTTAGTTTACTGTGTTTTTGAGGTGACATGGATGTTTCTATCAATCGGTTTTCTCTATAGGCCAATATCTAGATTGCCTGGGTGCCATTAATACTGTTGCCCACACTCAGAATTGAATACAGATCCAAATACATGGCAGGTTCCCCTTCCAAATAAGTGGAGGTGGTTGGATTCTGGGAGAGGGGCGAAAGCCTAAGTTGAGTCATTCCCAGAGTGAAGCACTTGTAAGTTGATAGTAACTAAAGAAGTTTCCATATTAACAAAGAAGGTGTCCACTATAATCAACCCTAGAGCCTCAGCACATAAAATAAGGAATAAAACAGAAAAATAAAAACACAAAAAGGAAAACCAACAAAATACCTCCCCAAACCCTCAACTCCCCTAAAGCTGATATATCATACTTAAAGGGAGAGGAACTCAGAAACTACAGTGAAACTATTTGAAAAGATAACAAAAAAGCTATAAATGATCAATAAGGTACTCAGTGAGTTCAAAGAGGATATGACTAAACAGAAAAATCTTAATGAGAAAATGATCAGTGACTATAGAAGAAACTAATAAAATACTAGGTGAGCTAAATAAAATGATACACAATGTCCAGTATAGAAAATCAGTTGGAGTTCATGAAAAGCTACCAAACAGAAATTTGGGAGATAGAAAGCTTGGGCAGCAGAAGTTACTGATGTGAAGACAGAGTGTCAGAACTAGAAGACAGGTTTGTTGTTTGTGACCAGTTATTGAGAGACACCTAGAAAACAATAAGAGAATGTGGAAAATGGATCCAACAGCTGGTAGATGATGCAAAGACTAGTATAAGATTAATTGAATATAGTTAAAAGCAGAAGCCAGAACAAATGTTATGGAAAACCTGTTTACAGACATAGTAGAATAAAAGTTACCAAATATGCAAAATAATTTAACATACTGATTAAGTGATACATATAGAACCCCAGATATTCAGAATCAGGAAGAAGCTTATCATGACACATCATAGCCAAAATCCTACATATTCAACACAGAATAGAATCCTGAAAGCAATTAGAGAAAGCAGCAATTCATTGTAGAGGTTAAAAAAAAAATTACAGCAGCCTTCTCAGCAGCCTGTCCTATAAGCCAGAATGCTAAGAATGAAGTATTTCAAGGCCTAAAAGTAAACAAAATCCAACCCAGACTGATATATTCTGCAAAACTATTTTTAAAATTTGATAGAGAAATAAGATATTACCATAGTAAAGAACACCCAAATAAATTCACAACCACTGAATCAGCACCCTGAAAAATTCTCAAGGATATCCTAGAAAGAGACAATGAATCTAACAATGCCAAAACAAATCCGGAAAATGAACACACAAGTAAGTAGTCTCAGTTCCTCACACAAAAGACATAAATTGGCAGAATGGATCAAGGTAGAACTCTTGAAGTCATAGGTGTAGGCAAGGATTTCCTGAACAGAAACCCAATCAAGAAATAATACTAAGAATTAGCAAATGGGATTATGTCAAATTAAAAAGCTTCTGTTCAGCAAATGAAATACTCTAGAGAGCAAACAGACAGTCTTCAAAATGAAAAAAAAAAGTTTCCATTTATTCTCCAGGCAGGAAAATGGTATCTAGAATATATAAAGAGCTAAAAAAAATAAACTTCAAAAATAAAAGACCTAATAAAAAAATGGGTAACTGAAAATGAATAGACACATCTCAGAAGAAGAACTATAAATGGCCAATAAATGCATAAAATATTCAACATCTTTGGCTATTAGAGAACCCTAAATTTAAAAAGACTGTAATTTCATTTTACTCCAGAAATAATGGTTATTATCAAGAAATGAAACTAAAAATGCTGGAATGTTTGTGGGGGTAAATGGAAACTTTCTATATTGTTGATGGGATAGAAACTTATAAATGCACTATGGAAATCAGAATAGAGATTCATCAAAAACTAAAATTATAAATTATATTTGAACCAGCTATTCCCCTGCTAGATTTCCTCCCCCAAAAGTTAAGGTCATCATTTTACAGTGATACATACATATGTATGTATATGGTAGCAAAACAGTGCATCAACTGATGAATGGGTAAAGAAAATGTGATAGTTCTACACAATGATTACTACTCTGCCATAAAGAAAGATAAATTTGAGACATATATAGGAAAATTAATGCACCATGTGACCATAGTATTAAGTGAAATAAATCAAACACTGAAGCTTAAATATTGCACAGTTTCTCTTGTGTGAGACACCCAAATTATAAATAAAGAGAAACAAAAGATGGGCAATGGGAAATAGAAAGATAGATTTCTCAAGTGCAAAATGACTCAGGAGATGGAGGCTGGAGGGTGAGGATGACACAAAAGGAACTCCTTACAAGGAATGCAAAAATATTGATATGCGAATGTAAAAAATCTAAACTGGAAAAGCCAAAATATTTTGTTACAAACTATTCTTTAAAAATCAGGGAAATAATCTTATGATAACTAATATTAACATTATTTGATCAAGGTCCTAGTACAAGTATCAATATTTACTTATGCAAATGATTGAGGAAATTATTTTCATTTATTGAGCAATGAAAGATCACCTTCCTTTTTATTTCATTTTTTGTGACACTTTTGTTTGAAATGCAAACTTTTTTCCTATGCAAAAATTCTACTGCCTTACAACCTATTTTTATATAGTTACTGGTCTGGCCACAAGTTCTATGTGCAGACTTTTGAGGACTCATAATTTTTACATTAATTTTATTGTGATATTTAAGGCATATTTGCACTGTCTCCTCACACAGCATACAGCTTCCCTCAGCAGACATCTCACCCTCATGACGTCTCCAACTTCCAGAGGTCTGCACCACTGGCTTAGTCCTATCTCTGCCTTCACACCTTTCTCAAGAGCTCCTTGCTTGACCTCCCAGGAAGGCATTCCTTTGAAGTCTGGGTGGAAAGTTTTCTGACTCCACACTCTTGCATTATTCATACCTGACTAGGCAGCATCCTCTAAATGACATCAATGTCTGTTGCCACTGGAAGCAGTAGCCAGGCCCACTTGAACCAAAGCTTCTGTGGCCTCTCTATAACCAGAGGGCTGAGTACAGTGAAATGTATCCCAGGGAAACAATTCCCTGGAAGACTTATGCATCCAGGGCAACACTGGTACGTCGCAAATGAAGGTTTTACACTTTTGTACACTAAGCCTGCCAAGGACAGGCTCTTTCTGACTTGTCCTAAGTACTTTTTTTCACTTTAATGGCCTAATCACTTCAGCAACCACATTTTTGACTCAACTTTGCCTATAGTTACTTTTTAGCCGAAACTTATTTTTTGAATTTTTCTGATCTGTTTTTAATTTATTTGTTTAATTTATTATGCAATATAGTGGCAGTTATCATTGGAAATTTGTACCTTTACATAATCCATCTTGGTTCTTATTTTTCCCCCATTCCCCTGCTCTCCCTTCAACCCTCCCTTCCTCCCTATTTACGAAGTCTTTGTTTCCATTTTTTTCTTTTTCTCATATTCCTTTCCCTTCTTTCCTTTCCCCTAACCCTCCCACTTCCTCTTCCCCTTTACACCTTTTCTTCCTATTTCACTTTATTATTATACCTTTCAGTCCTTATTTACACTCCCAGTTTCTCACACTAAAGAAACTATTTGGTATTTACACATGTGTGTCCTATTTATTTCACTTAAGAATATCTCCTCAATGTACATCATGTAGCTATAAATGTCTCTAGTTTCTCATTCTTTATGGCTGAGTATTACTCCATTTTATATTTTTTAAAAAACATATTTTCTTTATCCATCAACTGGGCACTTGGGTTGCTTTCAAGTTTTAGCTATCATGAATTGTGCTGCTATTAAAATGACTGTACACATATCACTGTGGTATGATTCTTTTAATTCTTTGGGGAATGTGGGAACAAAATTTTACCAGCTGGTCTTCAGAAAAAGTTCTACTATCTAGAATATATAAAGAATTTTAAAAAATCAGACTCCCCAAATTTAAAGACCTAATCCAAAAATGGGCATCTGAAATGAACAGACATTTCTCATACAAAGAAGTAGAAATAGCAAATAAACATATGAAAAAATGTTCCACATCACTGATCATTTGAGAAGTGCAGATGAATACAACACTGAGATTCCACCTAACCCCAGAAAGAATGGCTGCTATCATGAAATCAGCCAATAACAGATGCTGACAGGCTATGGGGGAAAAAGAACCCTGCTCCACTGCTAGTGGGAGTGCAGACTGGTGCAACCACTGTGGAAATCAATATGGGATACTTCAAAGAGCTAGGATTCGAGTTCCCATTTGATACAGCTATTCCCCTGCTGGGTGACTTCCCTGAGGACTCATTTTAAATGTTATTTTATTTGAACAAATAAAAACAGATCCGAAATATTCAAAAATAAATTTCAGCTAAAAAGTAACTGTATGCAACGTTGAGTCAAAAAATGTGGTTGCTGAAGTGATTAGGCCATTAAAGTGAAAAAAAGTACTTAGGACAAGTCAGAAAGAGCCTGTCCTTGGCAGGCTTAGTGTACAAAAGTGTAAAGCCTTCATTTGCGACGTACCAGTGTTGCCCTGGATGCATAAGTCTTCCAGGGAATTGTTTCCCTGGGATACATTTCACTGTACTCAGCCCTCTGGTTATAGAGAGGCCACAGAAGCTTTGGTTCAAGTGGGCCTGGCTACTGCTTCCAGTGGCAACAGACATTGATGTCATTTAGAGGATGCTGCCTAGTCAGGTATGAATAATGCAAGAGTGTGGAGTCAGAAAACTTTCCACCAGACTTCAAAGGAATGCCTTCCTGGGAGGTCAAGCAAGGAGGTCTTGAGAAAATCATGAAGGAAGAGATAGGACTAAGCCGGTGGTGCAGACTTCTGGAAGTTGGAGACGTCATGAGGGTGAGATGTCTGCTGAGGGAAGCTGTATGCTGTGAGAGGAGACAGTGCAAAAGACTGACATCATGTGGGTTACAATGAACAAGTCCAAAGGAATAATGCCACCCACGCCCTCTGGAACTTATATTTCCCCACTCTGTGTGCTAAATACTGGACATGACATCACAGTACTTAAAGTTTATGATGCTGGGTTTTTTGTCTTGCTTTTGTACTTTTTTTCTGTTGCCCATTCCTCCCTTTAAAATAGGAGTGCTTACCGTGTTCCCTTGCAATTGGAGATAATGTAATTCACTCATTTTTACACAGGTTCAAAGCTAAGGATTGGCCTTGTGTTTAAGAAGATATTTGAGTTTTTGTCAAATGGTGGAACTATTGAGACACTTTATGAAATGATTGCTTTTCCAGATATATGCCAATAGTTGTGGCATGAAAGATGACGTTATGAATTTATTATAATTTTTATTTGGAAACAAAGTTTGATTTAGGAGATGTGTTAAGCTGAGAAGTTTAGGTTGTGTTGGTTAGCCTTAATCATCCACTTGATTGATTGGGAGTTGCCTGGGGGATTTGTAATGTACACTTGTAGGTATGTCTGGCTGGGTCATAGAGGCATGAGCTTGGATACTATATATAGTTCTGAATACCTTCCTCTGGTATTTTCCCCAGATATGCTTCCTGGCTGCAATAATTTTTATATCTTTACTCTGCTGCACACATACACCATGATATTCCTACCTTGGAATCACTCAGATATGGTCTGAAGACCCTGAAACCACAAAGAAAACAACTGGTCTTCTTTTAGGTTGTGTATATCAGGAGTTTGGTCCCAGCAATATGAAAGCTGACTAATACAGGGATGAATGCCACACTATGTGACCTGAATGTTTTACATAATTCCTTCTAATATTCACCTAACAGATTTATTCAGTAGTGCATTCAAATGTGTATGGATTAAAGAATTAATGAAACAAAACTATTTTGCGTTCGTTATAGACAATTAAAACTAGAGTACTGAGTATCATTACCAAAGCATTTTCCCATTACTCATGTTTCAAATACAGATTGACATCATTTTTAGTATATGTGCTGCCGAAGCAAGCACTCAAATACAAATTGATATAATTTTAAATAGTGGAAATAGAATTGTAGCTTTTCAATTTAAAATTGTATATGTTTATATATCTGGAATTATCTACCAGCCATGTGTCATAAGGTAACTATTTTTGCTTTCTCAGACTTCGATTTCTTTAGGAAAATTATATTTTTAAAATTTATATTAAGGGTTTTATATATACATGTACATATGATAACAGCATAGACTCTTGTATGTAGTAAGGAATCCACAAATTTTAGAGTTTATATAACTTTGTTTTAATATGATGGGTTAAACTGTGATATTCTTAGAATTAAAGTTTTTTCTCAAAAACAACAATGGCGACCAAATGTAAAGATTTTTTAGTCTTTTCCTTATTTGAATATACCTACCTCCTGCATCACCAAATCATTGATAATGTTAATTCAACTAGTGAAAAGAAAACTTTGTGGATTCTGTTATTTTTCTATAGGTCAGTGAGTCCATGAAAGAATCATAGAATTTTGTACTTTAATGTACTTTCAGTTATATTTACGATGATTTATGGTAACTTTAAAGTTTGGAGTATGTATAACAAAATGTAAACTTACATCATGATTACTCTGCCACAACAAAATTTATAAAAGAAATATTTATATTTGAATACATCAAAGCTAGAGGCATACTCATTGATTTCAAACATTGTTTTATCTCAAAATATCCTCTAGAAAATATTTTCCCCAACAGTTATCAGCTCTTACTTAGAACTTCATACGGTGAGTGGAGATTTTATTATTATTTTGAAAAAGAAAGATTGGTATTTTGAATGAAGGAAATCAAACTGTTAATTTCAGACAATTAAAAAAATAAAACCTAATAATTAGGTGTGAATCATACTAAGGAAATGAGGAAGTAATGTGTGTGTGTGTGTGTGTGTGTGTGTGTATAATCTATTAGTATATGTTCATTGCCACTCCCTCAGAAAGAGAAAGATTGATTTGTATTTATACACAGACTTTCAGTTCTGTAGATTGGCCTCCTTTTCAAGTGAAATAGGAGTGTAAATGACATGTATCTTGAACATAAGATTTAAAAGCCAGCTCATTATTTCACATTTTAGATATGCAAGGAAAACCAACAAAGGTCCATAAAGAAGCCGTTCATTTAGCCCGATTTGCATTAAACATGATGTGGAACATAGCAGAAGTCAAGCAATGACAGACATATGGAAGGAAATAGTCATTTGTTGTTTTAATCTTCAATATTTTAAGGTTGCTGCTTAATGTAAAACAATTCAGCCTACTCTAGCTGATAGAGGAGTGTAGCAGCAATTAGTATAAAACAGAAAATTGCCAGGGATGTGAATTATGAAATTGTTTTAAAGAGTTTAAGTTTATACATTATTAAATATTTATCACAGATGCTTGCTAAAGTAGATCAACTTATATAACAAATAACCTTGAGTGTGTGTTTAATAAATAAATAAAATAATCTATATATTTCAGTTGTAAATTTTTAATAAGTGTTTCTAAATGTATGAGTCTATAAATCAGACACAGAAGCTGAAGTATGGCATTGTTCCTATATAAGAAACCTAAAATATAAACAAAGAGCAAAATGAAAGGTAGAGAATAAGTAGTTTAGGGATAGATCTTTCTCAAATAGTAAGGGAATAAAAAACTGGAAGGAGAGTGCAGGGAGGAGAGGAGGAAGGGACAAAATGAATTAAGATGTGATCATATATATATATATATATTCTTATTGTGTCAGGGAAGTCATTACAGAGATGATTTTAGGTCAGACCTGAAAGACGAGAAGGTGGATAGAAAAGTAGAGGACATCTTCTCAGAGAGAATAAGTAACACTTATAAAGGCACTAACAAGGAAATGAACCTGACATGTTCTCAGAAAAGTAAAAAATGAAGGCATTATTTGTCATAGAAAAATGCAGTATCTAAGAAGTAGTTAAAATCATCATAAGCTATGACAAGTAACTGGATTTTAGTCTAAGCATAAAGGCATGGCATTAAAAGTTGCCAAGCAAAGGGAATAGTATTGGACTAATGTTTATTAAAAACTACTTTTACTAATATATAGAAGAGTTTTATGATGGGAAGCAAGCAGTGTGTTTGCTGGTTTTATCTGCATAACATGGACAAACAATCTCAGTGACACAAAGTAAGCATTTTTCACTGAATAGATTTTTATGTCGGCTCAATTGTCTCTGTGTTTACTCAAATAATGAGATCAAATCTACTCAACATCTTACATTTTGGAGGCTTCTATTTAGGGGCATTAGCTCTCTGGTAAATGAATTTCTCATGGTGGAAACAAGAAGGACCCTGAAGTGGTAGTAGAAAGGAGTGCTGTTACTGATGGCTTAAATTTTCAACTGGCATGAGGTCATTTCAAACTACAAGAGCCGAGTAACACCCTAAGTGACAAGCTTATGTCAGTGGTTTAGGGAAGTAGAACTCTTCCATGAAGGATGAATAGAAAATAAGAAAGTTCATGCGCTGGGCTCATTTAGATGAGGCTGTGACTTATTCCTTGCAAATGTTGATCAAACTTCACAGGAGATCAAACATTCAAGTTAGAAATAATGGTAAAATGGGTGTATTTGGTAATAATAATATAATTAATAAGAAAGTCCTATACCTCAGATATTACCTAGGTTCTTTACTTTTATTAAGTGATATAAGTATCTGTTAATGATTGTTTTAAAACCTGATATGCAGGGCCAGGGATTTAGCTCACTTGTTCTACCTCCTACCTCACAAGCACAAGGACTGAAGTTCGATCCCCAGTAGCCTCTCCCCTCCCTCAAAACAAACAAACAAACAAATAAACAAACTGATATGCAGCATTTAAAGTCTCAATTGGTAGCAAGGATTGCTATGGGAATTCTACCAGTAAAGTATATATAAATAGATAATAAATATATAAATAGAGTATAAAATGATTAAATTACAGTGGTTATCATAGAATCAAGACTAAGTAAATGTCATCATTACTGGTCTTTAGGAAAGAAACAACTTATTTAAAAAGACAAAAGCCAATCTCAATTAGTTTTCAAATTTAAATCAGGCAACTTGATATATGGAAGGTATTTTAAAACATAAATTTGTAAAGAATGGGTTTATCTAATCTGGTCAAACCTGTATGTATTATGATTAATATTTCAATATAAGAATAAAAAGTGAGGTGTATGAAGCTTAAGAAATGTACTTAGGATTATCCTGCTCAAAAGTGTCAGATGTTTAATTTAACTCTGTTATTACTTGATTTCAAGTCCCCACTTTTTCTACAAGTACATGCTGAAGGTGTTATTTTATCACCAGCAAATAGCAGCCGGGAGAACAGTGTACATACACATATATAAAGAGAGAAATGTGAGCCCACAGAAATTCATTTGTTTGTCTCTATCTTTATCATTCTAACACTGAAGAACCAATATACTCATATATACACAGTTCTATATGGTATAATTTATGGTATAAACTATATACGGCATACACATAAATGGTATGTGATACAATAGGGTAGGATTTGTTGTGACTACTTATAGTATCATAAGGCAGGGAAATTATTAATACAAAATGGAGCTTCTCAGATGAGAAGGATCTCAGTAAAACTACCATGACATGGAAATTGTGTCCTCATGTCCCATTCCTGAATCATTTCTTTCACAATGATATTTTTATTCCTCTGACTGTTCCAGGGAGAAATTATTGGCCCATTTCCGAGATGGGAGATCATTTCCCATTCTCCTTTAGAGCCACATCCATTGATATATTCTTGGCTACGTGGTACTAAAGTCTGCCAGATTCTTTGAAAGAAACAGTTGCTTTTGTCTTCCTCCACATCTAGAATACCTGTCCCAGTAGTACTCAATAATTATTTCTTTTTTTTTCATTGAATTTAGTGGTACTTTTTAGGTATTCAATACAGTCACATTCATCATTGGATCTTGTACCTTTACATGACAGGTCTTGGTTCTCATTTTTTCCTCATACTCTACCCTCCCTTCACCCCCTCCACCCTTCCCTATTTACAAAGACTTTGTTTCCATTTTTTCCTTTTCTTATATTTTTTCTTTTCCCTTATTTTCTTTCCCCTACCCTTCCCACTTCCCCTACACATTTACCTCTTTTCTTAACTGGATGAGTTAAATAATAAGTGAATCCTTCGGTTCTCAACCAGACGTATTGTTTGTGTAGAAGTATATGTGGGACACAAATATCAAGTTTAGGTAGAAAGATGTAGCACGTAGACTTAGGAAGTAGAGAAGTACAGCTGAAAGTGAATGGGTTTAATGACAGCCTGTCCCAAGAATATTATCTCATTTCCAATTCAGGGGAAGACTTTTCTATTCAGCTAAATTGCCCGACAAGCTGCATATTAGTTCTTATTTTGTATATATCCTGGGGATACAAATGCGTATTTTAGAGAGAGAGAGAGAGAGTTCTGCCCAGAATAGATCTCTCATAGACAATGTGCAATTGGAGAAGTTTTAGTGTCATTATATGCCTTGCTTGATGGGAGTAATAGTAGGGCTGGAAGCTGTGGTTAATAGAAATCATAGTGTCCTACATGTAAGAGTGCAGCAAATTTTCAAAATAAAATTTTACTAGGGTGAATTTAAAAAGTAGATAGGGTTTTCTCTAGAAAATATAGCACTGGAATAGATATTGTTCTCATCCACATCCTTTTTCTGCTAGAACTTGGTAAATCGAGGGTTACACACGACACAGATTTCTTAATAATTTCCTCAACACTAAAGACACACTCCTGACATTATAGTAAGATGTTAGGTGCTCCCTATCTAAATAATCAATTGTGATTCTTTTAGGGTTGTTTTTTTTTTTTTTTTTTGTAGCAGGAACTAATTTTGGGCTTATTAGGAGATCTGAGGCTAATATGAATTTGGACTCAATTTTAGGAACAAGAAAACAAATAATAAATATAACAGTATTTGCATAATGTGAGATTAGAAAAGCAATTATAGCATTATATATAAACTTTGTTATGAAGATGAGTATGGTAAACATATGTAGCAATGTGTATGCATTGCTAGGTCTTTGGCAGGACTTCAGAAGGGGCCCTGCTCAAGAGAACCTGAAGTTTAAATGTCATTGCTCAGAATAAATTACTTATGTCTGTAAAGGATGCCCACTGACAGTGTCCAGCCACACTGCCCATGTATATGAGATCAGAGGATTAGTTAGACTATGTAGTGCAGAATGTGAATTCTAAAACATTGATGAATACTGTCAAGATTGAGAGAACTTCTACGTGGATGTTTGCTCTATCAGTCTTCCAATTAGAAAAGGAATAGGAAGCATGAAAGGTGAAAATACGCTCTGAGTATTGTTCAGAATATGTTATATATTCATTCAATTTTACCGTCATTACATATGTTGTAAAACCATCTATTCAAACAACAAAGAGCATGAAATTTGGGCAATTTTGAATGATTACATTCCTGGCCCTAACACAAGATTCTGTCTTTCAAAATACTATGAGTTTTGTTTTGTTTGGTTTTTTGTTCAGAAATCACTGACTTTTCTATTCTAATGTCAATAAGCCATATAACCTGAATTTAGAGTCATTCAGAACCATTTAAATGTAGTTTGTAAAGGCATAATTGCATTTGTTTCTGATGTCACATTATTAAATACTGCTTTTCATATTTGTTGCTCGCCCATCTTGTCACCACACATAGAATTTTGAGGAGAACAAATGTATATTTTAAATTGATTTTGATCAAATGGCTTTTACCCTGGATAGTATTAGATGTCTAGGTCACTGCAGCAATTACACAGCTGTATTCCCCAAGCAGACTTTTCATCTATTGTAATATAAAATCAATGATGTCTAAACAAGGATTGAAATGGCATTCTAATGTTGCCAAAAAGCATTTTGAAATCTGAGCTTCTTCAGAAGTGGATTCAAGATTCATTTTGAAGATGAGGTAACAAATGTTCTCTATATCTTATTTGAACTCTAAAAGTACACCTTTTATGTGGTTAAAAAACAGATGCATATAATTTTATGGTTACAGACTATGTTAATATATAGAGAGACAATTACTTTTCTTCTATTTTCTACTAGAGAGGTAAAATATATCAATTATGCAAAACAATATTTCACACACAGAGAAAAGGAAACTAATTTTATATAACTAATTTTGAAATGTATTCATTGAGTAATGAAGTAATAGTGTGTCTAATTACTATTTATTTTGCATCAAGTCTCCACAGTTTAAAATGCGTTTATTCAAAAAATAGTTGTAGATTGTTCCACACATTTAATAAATCTTCTATGCTATGCATTGAATAAAATCAAATTTTGTATTTGGTAAGTTTTAATTTATCTTTTGAATGAGATGAGCTTGGATAAAGATTTGATGTCTTTTACCTATATTTTTAATTACTTAAGAGCCATAGCTTTCAAAGAAAATTTTTTAGATGCTATTATTTTCTTTAATTTTTCTGAACCAAAACAAAAGAGACTTCATTCAGCCATTGGTTTTATTACTGGTTAGTAAATTTCCTATATTATTTACAGGAACCTAGCATGATTCTAAGAACTAAATTGAAACTAAGTTCAGAAGTATTTTAAGCCAGTGCCCTCTCATTTGGTAAGATTACACTAACCAATGTTATAAAAGGTACAAAGTCCTCTGAGAAGCCCTTCATTTCAACCTGGGTAATCAAAAGATCCAATTAATGCTAAACTTCAGGCAATATTTACAGATCTTATATAAGCAGGTTGGGGCCTCTTAAATTAACTTACCAGGAACATCATTACATCACAAGTCAGAGAACAGATATAAATCAGCCAGCCATCTCTCAAAAGAATTAGCACATCAACACAAAACCTGGCATACACCAAAAGGAATCACTTCCTTTTTCTTAAAAAAATATTGTAAAATACCAGTACAGTATATATGGGAAATGATCCAAGTTCATTATTTAACTTTTTAAAGCTACTCAAACTTACTATATAGTTGGCTTTTTCATTCTGTAATCATAATTCTATATACATTTACACAACATTTTTCTATAAATTATTTATAATTTATAGTGATTACATATTATGATCAACCCAGGGTTTTGCAAACCTGGTTTGCAAATAGGTTAGGAAGCTTAGAAAGTTATTACAGGATACTATTAAAAATGTCAATCTAAAGTGCTTATCTTGCTACAATCCAAGCCAAGAATTCAAATTGTATGGCTATCCATATCAGCAAATACTATATTGAGGAAGTTTAATATTTTTTTTAATTTTTAAACATCAGGTTGATAGCATTTGTCTACCTTAGTTCATATTTTTAACCATCAAATTCTGACTATGTAATGTGAGTGAGAGTATATAATTAAGAGGGTATTTACATTTTCCTGATGCTTTAGCAATATATCTGGACTTCCATAATTAAATGCTTCTGCAACTGTTGTCATTTGTCTTTGGAAACAGTCACCAAGATGTCACATAACTAACCTATTTATTGATGTGTATTATGCAGTATACATTGATCATTTCATTGTGTATATTGGGATAAATCAATATTTATTTGTCTTTTGTTCTTCCTTAATTTCTCTTCATCTCTTATTTCCCCTTTCTATGAAGGTGCACCTTGTACTTTTAAGGGCAACATCAGATACTTAGAATGATATCTGAAATATTTGCTTGGTGTTGGTGCCAAAATGTTTTAGGAATTTTTAAAAATATAGTTGAACAAAAGATAATAAAATGCTATATTTCAATTCACCTAATAAGCAAATAATGAAATGTTTTTAGTAATCCTCATGTAAGGAGAGACAAAGATAATCTAAGACAGTTATTGGGAGGTTGTCCTATTACAATGGACTTTCATGTCACTCAAAAATTTAACCTAGAGAAAATTGTAGGCATAAAAATCTTGATGGGGCATAAGAAGAAAAATCAATAGTGTAAATGTACAGTGTTTCTTTAACACTGTATAAATAATGTTTGATTCTATAAATTATTTTAATTAAATTTCAAGTGAAATAATACTTAGAAGTAATAACCCCAGGGCTAGGGATTTAGCTCAATATTTCCTCCACCTGCTTCTCAAGCACAAGGTCCCAAGTTTGACCCCTGGGACCAAAAAAAACAAGAAACAAAACAAAAACAAAAACAAAAAAAACTCCAGAACTTGAAGAGATAAGGAAGGATGCTTTGTTTATATGCTACATATACACTGAACGTGGAAGCAAGAAACATCAACGAATGAAACATGTAAGATAATACACTGAAGTTTTAAAAAATGAAATAACACTGTATAATGTGCATATATTGGACCCAAATGTCTTTTATCATCATTACATTTTCCCTAGTCTCATTTTTTCATGGCCCCACAGCTTCAAACCCACTAAGAAATGGATCAGATGTGTTAGACAAAATATTCTCCAAATTTCTCACCTCAATAATGAGAATGCTCTCCAAAATTATTCCATCACAGCACCATCAATCCACATGGATTATTGTTTGAATCTGGACTACCTCCCAAGGGCTCGTATGTTGACAAGTGGTTCCCAGTGCACCATTTGTTAGAAGTGGGGCTCCTGGGTAGGTGAATGAATCCTAAAGACTCTCACCTCAATGGTGGATTAACCCACTGATGTACTTGTAGTCTGCTGGCATGACTGTGAGGCATTGGAAACTCTAGGAGGTGTGGCTTCTTTGGGAGGAAAAAGGTCTGTAGGGTCATAACTAGAGAGGTATATCTTATCCCTCCTCACTCCCCACCCTTTTTTGGCCACCATGAGATGAAGCATATCCTCTAGTCTCCCATTTTGCATCACCACAGGCTCATTAAGAATGAAGACAATAGGTAGTGCACTGAGATCTCTGAAACCAAAAGTCAAAATAAAGCCTCCTTTCTTTAAATTAATTTTCTCAGGTGTTTTGTCATGGTGGTGGGAAGCTAACACACCATGCTAGCCTTGGATAGAGGAATGCAAAATAAGTGGCAGAATCTTCTTTCTGTAGAAATTTCAGAATGAGTTTAACCAACACAAATACTAGTTGATCATTATATACAATAATTGCAGGATTCCTTAACCAGTTTCTTCATCACTTATGGAATACAGTTCTTAAACAAATCAAGCACAATCAGTCAGAAAAAAAAAACAGACAGGAATTACAGATTTCTTTCAGGCTTCTACAAAATTTTTTTAATATTTTCTGTGAATTCCTTTATTGTATCTCTGAGAATAATAAAAACAAATATTTAGGACAAAATAAAGCGGTTCACAGATTATGAAATATTATTTTGACCACTTTAAACAGGAAACACTTTATCTTCAAGCATAATATTTCATGGTGTGTCAAATAGAAACTAGTTTGATATCATCTAACTGCACAACTCTGGAAAGATTTCTTAAGCTGTGCATATGATAAAGACAATGCTATAGTGTAAATAGCCTTCCCCATATAGTATTCTTTTTTTGTCCATGTGAAGTTTAGTTATTATATTTATTCAATTTAAAAAGGAATGTAGGGCAAAATGGGAAAAATTGATTACATTTTTAGTACATCCAAGAAAAAAAGAGAGAGCTGGCCTGGCTATATTCTTCCTGATTACTTATATATCATTTTATGCTTTGATAAATGCCTTGTGTATATTTTGCTTTTTGGCTACCTATAAATAAATTTATGTTCCTGGCTAGCAGTTTGTATATATATTCTTTAAGATTTATTACCTTCAGCTGTAATAAGAATAAGTATAGAAATTTTAGCTGAGCCATACAATTTCTTAAAGAAATCTAGTACTATTTTATGTAAAAAAATTTCTCAGAAACATTACTTTTTGTCCATTGTAAAATAATATTCTATTCTTCTATTCCTTTTGATTCATGTGACTCATGATTAAAAGGTTGTTTTTAGATATGATTAATTTCCTGCCTCTCAATATTTAAATTCTTCAAAGTGGGCAGACAACATATTTTCCTGGGATATGTACCTTGATGTATTGTGGACATCTTACCTATTAAATGACGTATCAGAAGGAAACTAGTGGTTCATCTGCAATTGTCTTAATAATTATCTGACTGCTGCAGGGAATGCACTGACTGATAATATTGTCATAATTCCCACTGTAAAATGAATAGAATTTGACATTTACAGAGATATTTAGATAAATATTACTAGAGAGGTATATATTAGAAATATCTACCTGTTTAATACATTGTATGCAGTTTTTAGTGTTATGTCTTCATATAGAATGAGACTGATGTACAAAAGGGAATTTTACCGGGTAAAATGTTAGGAAATTGATTTGTATGAAGAATATACCTCATATCAAATATATTCAGTGTTATATCATTAAAATACTAAAATGAATCAAATGTAGTAATAAAATATTTTCCATTTAAAGGTATTTAGAGATACTTTTCACATATGAATTCACTGTTAGCAATTTTATACCCTATTTTATATCTTGTTTCTGCCTGAAAACTGGCTTGAGGTTTCCACTTTCCCTGGAGAAATGTGGAGGTCTGGGAAGAGCATCACTTTAAACTTTCTTAAATAAAAAATCCAAGGAATGTACAATGACATTTTTTTTTATTCCTTTAGAGACCTTAGTCTGTAGGGTATACTGACTGGATCAAGAACTTTGGAGACCTGGATGGAGGTGAAAGTAATTTACATATGAGATACATATGAGTCTTTGGGAGCCAGTGGACAAACCGTGGAAGGCAGAGTAATGATCCCATCAAAGATGCTGATGTCCTAATTCCTAAAATCAGTGAATATGCTATATGGAAATGGGGAATTAAATTCATAGAGGAACTATGGCTGCTAATCTAATGACTTTAAGGTGAGATATTATATGGAGGTACATAATTGGGCCCAATATCATAACAAAAGTTCTGAACATTAGGAAACAGAAGCAGAGGAAGAGTGTAGTATTAGATAGATTCAGCTCACTCAGCTCACTTTGATGATGAAAGAAAGAGTGGTGCAACCATTGTGATAAATTTCTTCCTTGTATGAGGTTTGGGTTCTTCTTGCTCTTCTTTTTCTCGGAGCTTAAGATTCAGCATTAGGTTGTTTATATGAGCTTGCTCTGTTTTCCTAGTGTTGGCCTTAAGTTTCCCTTGTAAAACTGTTTTCATTGTGTCCCATAGATTTTTGCATGTTGTATTGAAATTATCACTTATTTTCAAAAACTCTCTAATTTCTTCTTTAATTTTCTCTGTGACCCATTGGTTGTTCAAGAGAGTGTTGTTCAATTTCCATGTGTTTGTGAAGTACTTGTGGTTTCTAATGCTGTTGATCTCCAGTTTATTTGTACTATGGCCTGATAATATACAGGGGATAACTTCAACTCCTTTGCATTTACTTCAACTGCTTGTAGTATTTTTTCTTCTTTTGTTTTTTAGGATCTTAATTATTATATGTGTAGGCATAGATTTTTTTTTAACCTTGACTAGTTGGAGTGCTAAATGCCTGATTTATGTGTGTCAAATTATTTTGCTCTGTTTGGGAAGTTTTCTGTCATTAATTCTGTGAACATTTTTATATATCATTTGTACTTTCTCCTGTTTTTTCATGGATTTCTATCAGTCCTATTATTCTTTGTGTCATCTAGGAGCTGTTGGATTAATTTATCATGGTTCCTTACTATTTTTAAGAGATCTCTCTTTCCATGGTCACTGACCACCATCCTGCTTTCTGTATTTGATATTCTGTCTTCAATATTGGCTCAGTCTGTTGTGTATTCTTTTAATAGGCTTTTTAATCTCCTGGGTATCTATTTGAATTGGTTTCATGGTTTCCATTTCTTCCCTATGCTGGCCATTCATGGCTTCTACCCTTGCCCTGAACTCATCAATTTTTTTTTAATCTTTTTCTTTTCTAGAGTTTCTAATTGTATCTTTCATTCTGCTGACCATCTCTGTACTTATCTAGGAAATTATTTCTGTTTTGAATTTTTCTAGAGCTTCATTCATGTGTTGTGTTACTTCCCTGTGCCTCTGTGGTATGGATCCAGGTACCAGAGCAGCCAGCAGTGCAGAGGTGGAGGGGGCTTGGGTGGTGCTGTAGCTCCACTCCCCACTAGTTAACTCTTGCTCTTTTGTGGCTGGGGTTGGGGGATACCAGCTTTGCTCCATGTGTCTGTACTCCTCACAGGTCTACTTGAACTGCTCAGAGGCCAGGGGGCTGTGGGTGGGGTAGCAGCTCAGATCCAGGAGGCTCCTCTCTTTACTGTTCTTCTCATCCTGCTTGGAGGCTGGGGTGGGGGTTTGGGAGGTTAGTAGCTCAGCTCTGTGGGGCTCCCTGGTGTGATTCTTTAAATTATTTTGGGAAAATATTCCTCAGGGGAAGAGCTGGGTCAAGAATAGCTGGGTCAAATGGGACATCTAAGCCTGTTTTTTTTTTTTTTTTTTTTTTTTTTTTTTTTTTTTTTTTTTTTTTTTTTTTTTTTTTTTTTTTTTTTTTTTTTTTTTTTTTTTTTTTTTTTTTTTTTTGAGTTATCGCAAATCTCAGACAAAGGTCTACTATATGGAATATATAAAGAAATTTAAAAACCATACTTCCCAATTTTAAAGACCCCATCCAAAAATGGGCACCTGAAATGAAAATTTCTCAGACAAAGAAGTAGAAACAGCAAGTAAACTTATGCAAAAATTTTCAACATTACTGGTCATTGGATAGAAATGAAAACAACCTCGACCAGAAAGAATGTCTGCTATCAAGAAATCAACCAATAACAAATGCTAGCATGCTTGTGAGGAAAACGTAACTCTTCTCTCACTGCGGGTGTGACTCCAGACTGGTGCTACCCCTGTGGATATCACTGACAATTTTTAACTGCAGTACAATTGTTAGTTTTGAGATAATGGGAAAAAAATTACTTTCTATGAACGTGTGTAAAGGACTAAATTCTGGGTTAAATACCTTTTAATACCATGGTATATTAGTCCTATTGAGACACTAATTTTTATTCAATTTGTATTGGTAAAAATATAGAATATATATATGCATATACGTCTACATATTTATCTTAATTCCATCTAACAAGTAATTCATGACCTGTGATTAACTCATAAACCGTTGATCTTATTTTCTTTCTATAGTACTATTACGGGACAACGAAGGACATACTTTTTAGAATACTTTTAGATATCCTGGATTAATCAACATTTAAGTAGGTTTTAAAACTTAATATTAAGGCATTTAAAATTTCCTACTATGTTATATTAAACAAAATGAGTGGAAATTGGAGGGCCATGAATATATACCCAGTATTTATTTAGTGACAAAAGATGAATCAGAATCTGTCCCACAAAATTTAATTTTTCTTCTCATGAGTAGTGTGTCAGCATCGTTGACTTAAAACTCTATTATGAGTATTATAATGTGTTGAATTCTGCTCCTTCAAATTTTGTATTTTAAAGTACTAATCCATTGTACCTCAGAATGTGACTTTATTTGGATGCATTGCAAATGTAATTAGTGATAATATGCATTCATTCTGGAATGTGGTGGTCCAGGATCTAATATAGTAGTTGTTCTTACCAAAAAAAAAAAAAGTGATAACAACAAATAAAGATGAAGGTAGAGATTGAGGTGATGCCTATCCAATTCCAGGACCATGAAAGATTCCCAGCAAGCCACCAGAAGGTGGGGACAGGTAGGCAACAGAATCTGCCTTATTCATCAGAATGAATCGACCTTGATGATAACCAATGATAACCGTAGTCTGGAATGTCTGCTCTCCAGAACTCTGACAAAGTAATTTCTGTTGTGAAACACCTTGTTTATGGTATTTTTTTATGGGAGGCCAAAAAATCTAACGAACATATGTTCAGCCTTGCTTCATTCTTGAGCCAAGGCTGACCAGAGGATGAATTATATAGGAATACACCCACACCAGGAAGAAGTGTTGTTCTAGAGTCCCCACTATGGAGTCCACTTATTTGAATAACTGGACCATTGATATTGCAATTAAATTATCGGCTTTCTTTAGCCTACCACTGCATTTGCAAATTTGATATAAAGGGCTTTTTCAAAGGATTTTTATTTGCCACCCTAAAGCTACAAGGATAAAACAGTCTAAATGGAACACCAGACACAACTCTAATTACTATCTGATTAAAAGGGATAACTATTTCTCCTGAATGCTTAGTTTTTAGGAAAGAGCTCATGAAAATATATCTAAACTTGAAATCAATTTGTGTGATTGCATTATTATTTGTTTTCAGGACTTAATTAAATTGGACTACCTTGGATATTGTAGCCCTTCTTTCTCCCCATTCTTGGCGCAGTTAAAGAAACAATATCCACTAAGCTAGTAGGCTAAGCTAAAAAAAATTGAAAAAAGAAAGGCCTTCAAAATAACTTGATTAATAGTGGCCTATCATGGTAACTATTGCCACATGTATAATATACATAGTGTTTATACATAGATTCATGGTTTTTATAATGCTAAGAATCTTTGCCAAATGAAGGAATAGTGTCGAGGCACACAACACAAAAATCCTCAACATTATTCCTTCAATTATTTATCAAACATTTTATGCATGTGTTAAACAAATATGTTCTATATCATTAAGTATGTCATGAATCCAGGATATATAATTTTCTCATGTTCTAAAGTTTATTTCAGTGATGTAAATAAGAGTAACTCTACTGTGTTTTGCTTTAAAGCTAGACCACTTTTGTTTGTTTGCTCCTAGCATCAAAAGCAAGACAATAAGCAGCTGGCATTATTACTAGGGCTTGGCAATCAATCCATGGACAACCACATGCTACATTGGAGCCACTGACTGTCTTGTAAATAAGGTTTATCGGAGCACACCATGCCCATTTGTTTGTGCATTATCTGAGTCTATTTTGTGATACAAATATGGAGCTGATTCACTGCCACAGAAATTGTAGTATTTGAAAAGTCTGAAATGTTTACTATCTGGATCATTGCACAAAAAGTTTGCTAATTCCTAGCATATATTATTATAGCAATATTTAACCTCTCACAGTAATGAGCCAACTTTTACCTCTGTTTCATATGGTCTCTGAAGAGGCTTCTTATACTTCTATTTTGGCATAATCTGCTTAGCCCTGTACAACATCATTTTGAGAATTAACCCTGATACACTCAACTTTTAGGAAACACAGATTTCTCTTTCTTAAATATTAGACTTCCTGAACCTATGTACAAAATTTCATATGTAAAACAATTATAGTTAATCAATTAATAGTATTATATAATTTATTAATTATGATACTCTACTATGGGAGAATATGGTTCAAATTATTATCTCTCTTTAGTTTTGCAGAATCAGGAAGCATAGAGGTTCATTTAAATTATAATGCATAGAGCTAGAATATAAAAAAAATTAAATGTAAAATTACATTAAGTTGAGGATAAATGTAGAAATTATACTGAATTCAGATTTTAAACACAATGAGGAAAGTATAGGGCCAGGGATTTAGCTCAGTGGTTCTGCCACCTGCCTCACAAGGGCAAGGACCCAAGCTTGAGCCCCAGTACCCCTCAACAAGGAAAGTATGTAGGGAAAATCAGTCAATTTAGGAATTATATCATTATGTTCCATGACTGATTTTATTAATTTATAGTTATTTTCTATTCTGTATATTTTTTCAGATTTTATTTTTGATTAGTACACATTTGCAGCACGTAACTATTACACTCCTTGTGGGGAGCTGGTATGCACATTATACAGCTGAATTCTTTTTTCATTTCCTTACCTTTACTTCCTCCCCACTTCTTCCATTTCTTGTTCCCCTTCTGTTTTGAAAAAGATCTATATCCCTTTTATCCCTTAGCTAACTTTTATTTTGCTTTTATTTACATTTTGAGGTTTTCAGATAAGAAAAAATCATGGGATATTTACTTTGTGTCTGATTTATTCCATTTAGCATTGTGGTCCCAAAGTGCATGCATTACCCTGAGCCTTTTCATCACAAAATTCATGATTGTAATGCTACTTGCAATTAACAAAACAACTTAACTTCATGCAGTTCTTTCATTCTATGTATAAATTTTGTTTCATAAGAAAGCCACTGCCTTCACTTGTGTATTACTCTGAGTTGATCCTTCCTGGTTAAAATAATAATTATCTCTTGTGCGTATCAGAAAACTTGCCATAGTTTTAAACATTCATATACAGAAATTGGGATTAAGTGAAATAAGCACCCTTTGAGAAGCTTGAGATTATAAAGTAGCTATATGCAGTAGATATATGCAAAGCAACACTGGACTTGTCAAATGGGATTTTAAAGCCTTTTTTTGACATTGAAAATTACGAAGTTCCACAATGGTTTACTAAAAAATGCATTAAAATTTCATTTTCTTATATTTAAATCATTTTCTTAACAGATCAGTATTTTTGTTTGCCAGTCTGCTGTTTTTATTATTGCTGGCTCTTTTGGCAAGTTATATTCTTAAAGAGACAATCAGGATTTGGCTATGGCGTCATGCTTGCCCAATTTTATTACTCCCCAGTATTGCTTTTCCTCTATTCATGGCTTTCTGACTTTTATTAAATTTTAATTTAGTTTACTTTGATTACAAAATTTTGCACCAAGCAAGTGTTCTCTGTGGTTACTCATTTTAAAACCACGTGCATCAAAGAAAAGGCATTTTATTTTCCGTTTTAAAAGTCCACAGTTTAGATGTATTTATCGATTAGTAATTATGTGTCATTTGACATGATGTCCAGACGTCGTGGCATTGTGTTGACATTTCTAATTGCTATAATGTACTTATTTTTATAGTAGGAAACTCTGTTAAAGATTAACAAACCTTTATGGTTGATGAAGCTTAAATGTTTCTTCCTACAATAATACACATATTAAACTGAGATCATTGAAAATAATTTCATCAGAATTCTTTGAAAGTCTAAATTATAATCAACAACATAGGTAGCATTTTCTGAAAGCTTTCATTGTTTTAATGGCTGGCTAAAATTTAAGCAAGGCTTGTTATATGTACTGTAGAAAGATTCTACACTAGAAAATTATGTGGCTTACTATAATAAAAGAATTACCATCTTTTAAATTGAGTAATTTATTTGAGGAGAAAGCTTTGTTCCCAGGTTCTGTGAGATTTAGAAATCACTATGTGTTATGGAGTTTAATCACTCTCATTCTTCACAGAGACAACAGCAAATTACTTTGGCCATAAAAAAATCTTTCTTCTTTAGAATCCAAGTTACCTTCCTAAATTTGATATTTTAGTCCATTAGTGAAACTAGCTGCTAATGAAACACTATTGCTTTACATTAATTTAAGTACATTTCTTCTAAGTTCAAAGTGTGATTACTTTATTTTTTAATTAGTTTATGGGTATCTATCTAATATAATTATTGATAGAGAATTCATTATAGCTAGAAAAACTAATTTATACAGTAAACTAAGTATCAAATTTTTCAGAGAATCTTTTAATATTCGTACAGAATGGCACTTAGTATATATAAATTTCCTCCAATATTTCACCTTGAGAGTGCTCAATAAAAATTTATTTATAAAGTTCTAAAATAGGTTTTGGGAGAAAGGAAAGAAGGGAAAGAAAAATATGACAAAAAAAAGAAAAGAAATGAAAACAAAGTTTTTGTAAATGAGGTAATATAAGGATGAAGGGAAGGAAGGAGAACTGGGAAAATAAGGATCAAGATATATCATGTACAGGTACAAATTCCCACTGATGAATGTGATCAAAATGTCTACCTATTTCCTTTCCCTCCTTTCAACCCTTCTTCCCCCTTCTATTTACAAAAGCTTTGTTTTTATTTTGTCTTTCTTTTCTTTTTTTCCCCTTTTCCCTTTCTTCCTTTCCCCTCCCTAGAACCCCTTCCCACTTGAACATTTTCTTCCTACTTTACATTATCTGTTACACATTTTGGTCCTAATTTACCCTTTCAGTTTCTCATACCAGAGCAGCAATATGATATTTAAACATGTGTGTCTGATTTATTTCACTGAAGAGTAGGGTCTCAGGGTGCATTCATTTCTCTGGAAATAAATAAATAAGTTTATCCTTCTTTATGGCTGAGCAGTATTCCATTATATACAAAAGCACATCTTTGTTAGACATCCCTTGGTTGGCAGGCATTTGAGCTGTTTCCAAGATTTAGCTCTCACAGAAATTTTCTTGCTGTGTTTTTGAATACAGAAAGGATCAATTGGATTTATTTTACTTCTTCCTTGTTTTACCTGATTAAAGTGAGCATGTATGTATAGGTCTAATAGTTCATGTATAATTATGTATTCATGATAAGACCAATTTTATATATATATAATACCAAATATATATTACGTAGCATACATTATTTTCCATGTGTGAAGTGACATTGCTTATGATAGGGACATAATTAGGGTAATTATATTTTCTTAAGACCTCAGAAAACCCCTATCAACCAAAGAGAAATGAACACATTACAAAGCAATGAACTCAGAACATTCTAAATACTAATGACACTAATAATGTTGGATAAGTGCCCACCATATTGGCTTATTTAAGATCAATTTCCTCAATAAAGGTGTTTTAGTTAAATTCAATCACTTTCTGAGGTCTGGAGAGTAAGACTTCAACATCTGAATTGGAGGGATATACAACACAACCCATAATTTATTTGTAGCAATCAACACCACCACCAGGCCTAGCCTTTCCTTAAGTGCAGTCACTGCAAAAAACATGTTTGGGGAGTTCTTGTTGCTGTGGGAAGGCAACTATACTCCTTCAATATGTAATGTAAGTGGGTTAAGACCATGTGTTTTGTCATTAAGAATTATTCATTCTCTGTATCTCTCTGTGTTGTCTCTCTCTGCCTACCTCTATCTCTCGTATCTGTATCTCTCAGCCAATCTATCCTCTTTTCATTATTAGAACTTTAAATATAGTTCAGTATCTTACCACTAATTTGTAATTTTCCATTTTAGATGTGGTTTACTTCTGAGGTTACTTTTAAAATTTTATTCTAAATTGAAATTCATATAACCTCCAAGTAACCATTTCCAAGTAAATGAATGAATCAGTGTCATTTGTTACAATCACAATTAACCACTATTAACTAGAAATAATTTCTGTGCAGTTCCAAAACATTTTTTACTAAACCTAAAGGCAATGACACAAATAATAAGCACATTTACAGTGTTCTCCCTTCCATTCAAGCTTTGGCAAACACCAGTCTGCTTTCTTTCTCTATGTAGAATTTTGTATGTAGCTTTTTTTTAGCTTGTATGAGGTTTTCAGGTTGATTTGCATTGTTTCAGTCATTCATTATTTTCACAACCAAATATTTTTCTATTCTATGTATATTACATATATTCTTTAATCAGTGAAAGGCAAAATTTAAGTTCTTTCCATTGTTTTGCAGTTGTGAACAGTGCTCCTATGACAGGAATGTGCATGTGCTCGAGTTTCTATTTTCAATTCTTTTGGTTATACACATACAGCATGGACCTACTTCTTGGTAATATGTTCATTCTAAATTATTTTTACTCTTTCTTATTTTAAATACTTTAATTTTATCAGGACATTTTTGCAGTATATACTTAGGACATGCACAGGGGGAGTTGGTACATGTGTAACTTTATGAGCAGTTACTAGATTTTTCTACAGGGGCATAATTGTTCAATATTTCCACTAGGAAATGATGAGGCTTTTAATTTCTCCACATCTTTTCAAAACGTGTTATTTTCTGCATCATTCTTCTAATCATCCTGGTAGGTAGGAAATGTTATCTCTTGGGGTTTTGATTTTCAGGCCCGTAATGAATGATGGGGCCAAGCTTGCAGTCCAATTCATGAAGGTAGAGTCTCTATGAATCACCTTCGAAAGGCCCCAGCTTTTAATACCCTTGCTTGGATGTTAAGGTTCAACAAAAATTTTGGAAGCACAGACATTTGTCATAATGTGATTTGTTTTCTTTTTGATGTAAATTATTTTATTTATACATTTAACTTCTATGACTAATTTGCTACAGCCAACAACCTTGGGCTTTAATTTCCGTGTATTGATCATTTTCTGAAATTCTTGTTGTTATTTATTTACAATTTGGTAGTATTTTGGTTTGAAAAGATACTTGGTGTCATTTCAGTCTTTAAATTTAAGATTTGTGTTCACCCAAAGATATGATCTGTTCTGCAAAATGTTCCATATGTTCTTATGGAGAATGTGCATTTCTATTACTGCTGTGTAGACCATTCTATTTTAGTCTACTGGGTCTATTTAGTTGGTTGTGTTGTGAAGTTCTGGTCCATAACCAAATAGAAAAAAGGCAAAAAACTTCATGGGGAAGGACATTGAAGAAAAAAGTTATTTACCCCCCAGCAGCCATAAATCAGACAGACAGACAGTCAAGAGAAGAAAAAATGGACCAAATATCATCTCCAAGTTAACACGAGTGTGCCACAAACTAACACCAAGAAATGTGCTTTACTAATCTTCTTAGGAGTTGTTCAGCTAATCAAGTTGAGGGTCATGATTAACCATTACACATGAATAGTAGCCTCACTTTCAGGTCAAAAGAAAAAATATTAAAAGTGTAGAAAAATAATACTTTGAAAAAGCATAACATATAAACATCACCGAGAAGTCTTAATATACTCATCATTAATTAGTTCCATTAAAAAAGAGAAAAATCTTCAATGATATAATGGATAAAAACCTGCCAAAAATGAAGTGCTTCAAATTTAAACCTTAGTAATTCAAGAAAGCTCTAAGAATAGCACAGAAAAGGGGGAAAAAAGCAAGTAATGGCATAGTGCAGTTCAATGGTTGAGAATAAAAAAGAAATAATCTTTAAAACAGTGAGATCTAGGGCCAGGGATTTAGCTAAGTGGTTCTGGCACCTGCCTTGCAAGCACAACAACCCAAGTTGGATCCCCCACCAAAAAACAAACAAACTAATAACAACAACAACAAAAACAAAAGCAAAACCAAAAAAGAGTGAGATCTAAAACCAGATATACTTCAGTGGAGCTTTTTTTTTCCTCAACAAATAACCCAAAGTAAGATAAAATAATGACATCATCAAATTTCTGGGAACAAAAGAATGAGTTAAATTTCTTTCTTCATTTTAATAAAAATATTATTTAAAAATTATTACAAAACAACTAACAAAAACTGAGAGAATTTACTAACAAAAAGCCTATATGAAAAGAACTTCTACCCTGAGGAAGGCTAACGAAGAACAATATCAAGACTAATTAAGTGGCAAATATACAATGATAGTACAAAACAATAATTTCTATGTGGAATACATGCACATATATGTATACTTTGATAGAGAGATACAGAGACTGAGAGACAAGAATGCTTAAACATGAGAAATGATGCAAAACAAGGAATAAGAAAATGGAAAGATATCCCTGGCTCCTGGGTAGGAAGAATCAACTTAGTGAAAATGGGCATACTACCAAAACTGCTATGCAGATTCAATGCAATGCCAATTGAAATTCTAACACTATATTTCACAGAACTAGAAAACAGAATCCAAAAATTCATTTGGAACTATGAGAGACCTAGAAAAGCAAAAGCCATCCTAGGCAACAGACACATGGCAGCGGGTATAACAATTCCCCATTGAAACTATACTACAAAGCCACTGTGAAAAAAAACAGCATGATACTGGCAAAGAAACAGACCTGAGGGTCAGTGGAACAGATTGGAAAATACAAAAACAATTCCAGATGTACTCAGCTACCTCATCTTTGACAAAGGAGCTGATCATCCCCACTGGAGGAAAGATAGCTTCTTCAATAAATGGCGTTGGAAAAACTGATCTCAACCTGCCAAAGATTAAAATTAGACCTTTATCTCTCACCATGCACTAAATTAAAATCCAAGTGGATTAAAGATCTAAATATTAAAACAGAAACACTAAACTTGCTGGAAGATAAGTTAGGCAGAACTCTTGAAGACATTGGCATAGGAAGAGACTTTATGAACAAATCCTCGGTAACACAGGAACTAGCAGAAGAATCGACAACTGGGATCTCATCTTATTAAAAAGCTTCTGCACTGCAAAAGAAACCATCAATGGAACTAAGAGACAGCCTATAATGTGGGAAAAATTTTTTACCAGCTCCTCTTCAGACAAAGGACTATTATCTAGAACATATAAAGAACTCAAAACAGTCAGTTCCCCCAAATATAAAGACCTGATCCAAAAATGGGCATCTGAAATGAACAGACATTTCTTGGACAAAGAAGTAAAAGCAGCAAGTAAATATATGAAAAAATGTTCCACATCACTGGTCATTCGAGAGATGCAGATGAAAACAACACTGAGATTCCACCTCACCCCACAAAGAATGGCTGCTATCAAGAAATCACACAATGACAAATGTTGGCGGGGTTGTGGGGAGAAAGGAACCCTTGTCCGTTGTTGGTGGGAGTGCAGACTGGTGCAACCACTATGGAAATCAATATGGAGATACCTCAAAAAGCTGGGACTAGAGGTTCCATTTGACCCAGCCATCCCTCTTCTGGGTATCTTTCCAAAATAATTAAAAGAATTATATCACAGTGATGTATGCACACCCATGCTTATAGCAGCACAGTTCATAACAGCTAAAACTTGAAAACAGCCCATTTGACATCAATTGGATACTGGATAAGGAAGATGTGGTTTTTCTATAAAATGAATATTGTTCAGCCATAAAGAATGAGAAATTACAGTCATTCGTAGGAAAATGGATACATATTGAGGATATACTCCTAAGTGAAATAAGTTACACATGTGTAAATACCAAATATTTTTTTCTGGCATGAAAAACTATAATAGTACATAACATCCTAATGAGATAATTGACCTTGTGAAATAGGAAGAGAAGGGCTAAAGATGTAGGGAAAGTGCGAAGGGTAGGAGAAGGGTAATTAAGGAAAAGAAAAAAAATATGACAAAATGAAAAAATGGAAATAAAGTGTTTGTAAATAGGGAGGGGAGGAGGTGGTGAATAAGGGAAAAGGAAAAAAATGTGAGAAAAAGAAAAGATGGAAATAAAGTGTTTGTAAATGGGGAGGGGAGGGAGTGTGAAGGGAGGGCACAGACAAGGGAAAAAGAAAAGAGAACCAAGACCTGTCATGTAAAGGTACAAGATCCCAATAATGAATTCAATTGTACTGTATACCTAAAATGTACCAATAAACTCAATAAAATAAAAAAATATATATATATATAACCTGTGTCACTGGCTGCTTTGTACCAAAAAACAAAACATGAACAAAAGAAAAGATCTCCTGTATGTCTGAGTAGATAAACTGACATGGATATGAACGTTATACACTTCATTTGTTTAGATAAGTATATGTTATTAATCTATGGATGATAGCTGTTAGAAATAAAACAAATGAAGCACTCATTTTAAGTGAATTTGAGGTTGCAGATTGAATATTTGTGAGAATATCAAGCTTGCACTCACTACATTACTACATGGACGATATAATAACTATCAAGCTTAATTATAATTGAGTATTTCATTTTCTTGTTTCATGCTGAAATCTGAGTCCTTTAAATAGAGATAAGATGATTAATTAATGCAATATTATCATTAGTTCATTTTTTAAAATCTTAATATATTTTATGGTGTTTGGTACCTTATTAGTGTTAGCAAATTTTACTAAATAAGAGACTGTTTATACACTGTGTTCACTTCAGGAAGATCATTTCAGTTAAACAAGTATGGTCATTTAAATGGTATTTGTTTTTCATTTTTATAAAATATAATAATGAGACAGCAAATTAAAATACAAATCTCAATGCTGCCACCCAAAGCTAATGACACAACAATTATATACCTTTTAGAATCTGCTGAATGACTTATATTATTTAGCTCATTGAATCTTTAAAGTTAATCTGGGGCTGGGGATTTATCTCAGTGGTTCCGCTGCCTGCTTTGCAAGTGCAAGTCCAAGAGTTTGATCCCTAGTACCATTAAAAATAATAATAAATAAATAAAATAAAATATAAAGTTAATCTGAACTAATCTGAGTTGGAGATAGGCATTGTCTTTATTTTATAAATAAGAAGTGTGGGTTTGGAGGGATGACAAATTGGAATGGTATTATTATGCTATGGGTTTTAAATTCTTTACTGATATCCATATAAAGTTGGTACCTGAATTTCCTAGAATTTAGAGAGGGTTAAATTTTGTAGATGTAAATGTACAGCTCATCAGAAACCAAGGCAGTGTACAAGAAAAATAATATAAATTGGGAGTGGGACAGGTTAGGCTGAAATTCAAATTAAGTAAGGCAGAGGGTGAGTTGCAAAGTCCAGAAAAGATGAAAATTCATAAGAAAACATCATTAGGCTGAACATTATGTTGTAATATCTATTTTAAAAAATCCACAAGTTGTCAGATAGTCTTTCGTTTTTATTGATCAACATTTCTTTGTTGAAACAACTGGAATTAGAAATGTGACATTTGATTTTTATTGTATAATAAGTAAATCATAGTGTCTCAAAATAGAGAAAGTTTCATTTAAAAAAATGTAAAAATACATTAAATGTGTTGAATTGTCTCATGAAATTTTTTCACTCCCTTTTTGTAATGCTAGATACAAGTGAATCACTATAAATTAATTTCTGCATTAATTCAACATATATAAGAATCTGCTGTTTTAGATGTCAACTTCTAAGAGATAATTCTTTCGTCTATTGAGTGTTTTGTAATTTAATAGTGTATGGTAGTAAGACAAATGCAAATGAAGAAAAAATTCATAAATGTTATATCTAGATGTCCCCGAGGCTCATGTACCCACAGGCACAGCTTTTGGGAGGTGACTGAATTAAAGGGAAGGAAAAGTGACTGTTGTAAGGAGGTAGGGCCTAGTCAGGGGACTCACGTCACTGGCGACATACCTGGCAGTGACCTCTCTCTACTTCCTGTCATGAGGTGAGCAGATTTTCCACCCACATGCCCCTCTGCCATGCTGTTTCTTCTTTGTAGCTGGACAACCATGGACCGAAATCTGAACCAAAATAAAACTTTCCTTCTTTAATTTGTGAGTGTCCGTTACTGTGTCTCGGGGAAAAGGAAGTGACTAAGACAACGTATTAAGACATTTGGTAAAAAAAAAAGTTAAGTGGAGAAACGCAATAGAAAGTTTCAGTAAGTAGGTGAATAGAAACTAATGTACACGTCAGCACCACCTGAATAGGCTTTCTAAATGGCTGACATTTGCTGGGGAAGGCAGATCAGGAGAATAGAAGAGCCATAGGGATAGCTGGGGTAAAATTACAGCCAGAATGAAATGGAAATGCAAGGATTCAGCACCCAGATTATTGAAATCTGTGAGAGTGGCCACAAGTAACTTAATGTGAAATTACAGTGCCTGAATTCGGATGTGTAGGCATGATATTACAATTATAGTAACATTATTTAGTTTAGAAAGCACAATAATTTTTGTAGGATTTAAATAGAAGGTTTGTATTGCACTACATTGGTATAGAATGCCACTGAAAGTATTTAATCGGGAGAAAAATGATCTGGTATATATTTTAAAAATGAATATGTGGCTGTTGGGTGAATATTAAACTATTATAGAAATAAAGGTAAAATAAAGAAATCTTGAGAAGAAATTATTAAACGAGTTCATGTGAGAGGTGGTAAATTTATTTTGGAGTAGATAGAAAAATGATAAGCAACCAGACTACTAAGTATTCAAATATCGAACCAACTAAATTGAAAGGTTACAAAAGTGAACAAAGGGAAAAAAATGAACAAGCGTGTCATCTGGAGATTTAGCTTAAGCAGTGGGGTGAATCACAATGTCAGGTGCTGAGAGGAGGAAGATAGGGAAGGAGTTGGATGTAGGAGGACAAACACAGAATGCTTTCGATCTCCCCGGTGATTCTCTTCCTCATCCCTCTGGTAAACATGGCTGCATCACCTGGAACTTGGGCTACTCTTAATGTTTGGTGACTGAAGGAAGGAAGCTAGTAGGGATTAAAGACAGCAAAAATGACGGAAGATCAAAGTCCCAGAAGACAAGGCTTTTGGACACTGGGTACATATATTTATGAATGCATTATCTATTAAATTATTTCATATTTTGATACTTAAAGTTGTAATGGTTGATTTGGTTAATTTGATGAAGGAATCAAAGGAGACTTTTTTTCAAAAAAAGGATCTCATACCAAATAAAATCTACTGAAAATCTTAAAAAAAAAAAAAGGACTTAGGAATGAACTAGTCTGTTGTGCCTAAAATCAGTGTTAAAGGAAATATTGGCAGAAATTTCTTAAAACCAAACTAAAGTAGAGAGTTCAAACTTTAGGATGAGCAAAATTTCAAGGGTGCTAAATTTCTACAGCAGGTTTTGGCTTCCCCACGGCACAATCATAGATATATAATGTAGCATGGAATCAATTTTCAAAGCTGTAGTATACAATAATTGAATCACAGAGGAACAAGGGAAATGCTATGTGTTGAGATTATTAAATTAATTAACTTTAGGATCATATATGAAATTGAATCCTCTCTCTGACCCTGGCAAATTTTACAAGCTCAAAAATGCTACTTCAGGACTTCTTGGCCCAAGTTTTCTTTTGTGTACACTGGGATAAAAATATTAACTTACTATACTATTATAAATATTCCATAATGATGTCTATACAAGGGTTAGCAGAATTTCTGTTTCCAGGAGTCACCAATGAATGGAAGTTGCCTCAAGAAAATTAGAGATCAGTGCAGAAGGTAAATCGTGAAGCTGAAGATGAACGGCATGAAGGGAATCGACTTGAATGACATGAAGGTAATTTGAGGGTCTAATGATATCATAGAAGCAAATCTAGGTCAAATTGCAGTGAAGTTATTTACCCTTTAACTTAACAGTGGAAGAATGAATTCACAATCTTTCATCATTTCCAAAATGGAGAATCGGCAGCCTCTGGATGGTGATCAGTTAAGTTTCCAAACCTTCTCCTTTCTTAGCACAAAGAGAACACGATGCAAGTGGCATGTGTTGCTAAAGGCTGGATGGAAGGAGATGCTAGTATATGGCCTTTTATCAGTAACAAAAAGTGTCCTTCAGATTGAATTTCACAAACTCTTCAGGTTCCTGTCCTCGAGAGAATGTTATGTCCTCCAAGCATATATGATGATCAGCTAAAATATACCTATCTTTTCTTTTGATTATAACTAATCAATTTTGTCAGTGATTTTTCTAAAACATTTTAAACCTATGCTTTTGGAGTATAGTAGATTTTATTGACTAAATGCTGTCTTTGAGATTCTAATATGCATATTTTGTAATGTCTTTCAGGATCTTTAAGCAATCACAGGGGAAAATAATGATATTGAATGAGTAAAAATATATAGAAGTATAGTAGAGGTGGTAGAAAATACACAAAGGAGAAGTAAGGCATTTATTTTCTTTGAAAAAAATCTATTCTTACTTCTTATTTCTCAACTTTATGAATTGTCTCACTCATTTTTTTATTTAATTTGAGACAGGATCTCACTACATAGTTTAGTCTGCCCTTGAATTCACAATGTACTCTGGGCTGGTTTCACACTCAAGAGATTCTCCTACCTCAACTCCCCAAGAGTTGAGAGTGCAGGTGTGCACCACTGCACACAGTTACCTTTCTCATAGTTCTGGAGCTCAGACTCTATTTTCATCCAACAAAATGTCGGGAAGAATGACATGTTGGCTGACTTTTTGTTAGTTTAGCAAGAGGAGGTACCACTAAACTTACTCATACAAACTTCATTGCTTAATAACATAGTTATCAATTGATCATAATGTTTTCTTGATGTTTTAGTCCAGCAAAAGGGACAAAAACTTTGCAGCAATTACACAAAAATTAATGAATCAGAGCATTAAAAAAATTCTGGAAACACCAGAGACACCAGAGATAGTCTAGCTGGCATTTAAGAGCACAGGATTTGGAGCTAATTGTTTTGTTCAAAGTTTGGGTTCCACCTGTCACCAGCCATGAAAACATTTTTAAAACCAACTTAATGAAATATTTACATGTCACAAAAATGATGCTTTAAATGTACATATTTCAAGAACTTTTAATAACTGCTCACACATCATCAAAATCTAGTTTTAGAATATTTCCATCAGTCCTACATAGTTTCTTCTTACCAATCTGTTGTCATTAACGACTTCTTCCACAGCCATAGATAATGCATAAACCTTCTCATTTGACAGTTTTAGAAACTGGAATTTCTAAACGTAGTCACACTATATGTATTATTTGTACTTGGCTTATTTGACTTAGCATAATGGTTGTGAAAGTTCAACCATATTAGAGCATGTTCCAAAAGTTTCTTATTTTATGCTGAATGATCATCCATTTGATGTAATATATTTGTTCATATTTTCACTTGGCACCATGAGAATTGTTTCTTGTTTGAGATTATTAAGCTGATGTTGAATTTTTTGTATGTATCTTTGGTTGGAGATATGTTTTCTCTCTCTCTCTGGTAGATTCCAGATAATACAGGGAGTCTGAGTTAAATGCTAAAGATATGTTTAATGTATAAGAAATGGTTAAAAGAATAATTATTTTATTATAAAAAAAGAAATCATTAAATAGTTTTCTAATTTTGTGGTGTCATTTTATATTGCTGCCAGCAATGTATGAGAGTTCCAGTTTCTACACATTTTCTCCAAAACCTGGCATCGCCAGTTATGTGGCCTATACTTTGGTTCACGAATGCTTCTGTTCATGCACAATTCAATTTGCAAACAGAAGTGTTAGCAAAAATTCTGCTTCCTTTTGCAAACTCCACATCAAGTGATGAACACAAAAGTGGCTGTCTTCCACAGAATCATGCAGCGAATTAAGTGTTTGAACTGAGGTATCACAGTATTGTATTATTTTGCATTGTGATGTATCATTGTGGTTTTAATTTGCAATTTTAAGTAGTTATAGTTGTTGACTATCTTTGCACTTGTACATATGTTTTTTGGAAATATATCTACTTATCTACTAACCATTTTTGCAAAACATTTTTTGTTGTTGTTCTTGCTATTGAATTGTAAGGTTTCTTTGCTAAAGGCATCCAGGATGCAGAGAGAGAAGGCAAGAGTGGGAGTGGGAGATATAACCTCCAAAGTCATGTTATGGGTGACACACCTCTCCCAATCAGGTCCCACCTCTTAATAACACATTTAACTATGAACTCATCAATAGCTCAATTCACTACTGCTAAGTACAGCACCCTATGATGTAATCACCTTCCAAAATGTCCACCACTGAACACATTGAGGATTTGGGGAAAATATTTTATATCTAAATCACAAAATACCTTATGTATATAACAATTTTTTTGTACCAGAAATCAAACTCAGATTTTGTTCATTTTCAATCACTACTCCCATCTCCTTCTTCATCTCTAAGGGTTTTTTTCTTCTCATTTCCTACCATCTTTCTTTTATTTTGTTTTTTATTTACTGTTTATGTTTTTCATATAAAATACAATATTTAACCCTCTGATTCTAGCTTATTTCACTTAACATCAGGATCTCCAGTTCTAACCAGTTTCTGGAAAATCACATTTTAATTTCCTTACGTCTGAAGAATATCATCTCTCTATATAGAATATATAAATGCATACATATATATAATTGTGCCAATGTGAACATTAATATGTATGTGTGGCTATAATATCATATATTTAATTCTTTCAGGAATATACACCGGAGTCAGTGATTATTTTGATCAAATAGTACCTCTACTTTTAGTATTTGTTTTATGTAATGTGGTCATTCTAAAAATATTAGTTCTGTCGATCAATGAATAACGGATTTCTTCCAATATTCGAATGTCCTCTTTAATTTCTTTCTTTGGTACTCTGTAATTGTCATGGTAGAGCTTTTACATTTATTTGTTATTTGATTTCTATGAAATTGTTTTTTGTGACAGCATCGTGAATGGCGTCGTTTTCCTTGTGTCTTCTTGATGGACTTGTTAGCCATTAACTAACATTGATTTTTGTGGGTTGATTTTGTATTTTGCTACTTTGCTGAATTAGTTTATCAAATCCAGAAGTTTTCTAGTGGAGCTTTTTGGGCTTCTCATGTAAAGAATAATCTGCCAATAGCTATAATTTGATGTCTTCACCACTTCATCCTTTTTATTTCTTTTTCTGCTCTGATTGCTATGGTTAATGTTTCAGGTCATTAATTGAACAGGAGTAATAAGAATCTACACGATTGATTGTTACCTAATTTTTGAACAAGTGCTTTCAATATTTTCCTATCAGAATAATGTTAACTGTGGGTTTGTCGTATATACCTTCTAACAGTTTAGGGTAAGACTTCAAACTTCTATACTTATAATCATCAAGATTTTTATCACAAAGAAATTTTAGGTTTTTTTTCTGCATCTATGAAGATAATCCTATGAGTTTTATCGGTCTATTTCTGTAGACTATTACATTTATTGCTTTATATATACTGAGTCATCCTTCATCCCTTGTTCAACAACATATTTTAAATTTTATCCAGCAAGATAAAGTGCCCCAGACCTGAAATGCTTTTCTATATAATATTTTCAGATTCTGAGCTCTGTGACCTGTGTCAGAGCTGCTTTGCAAGGCCAGTACTGAGGTGTGGGGTGGTTATTCTGGAGACTAAGCAGCTACTGACCCCATTAGTTTCTCCCCATGGAAAAAGTACTTTTCACACAATAGTGCCTTCTCCAAATCTGTGCTGCTCATAGTGTCCATGTCCACTGGAAATGTTCTCTCTATTCTAGTCAGGCATAATTCTGAATTTCACCTATCAGATATCTCCTCCAAACTATATCCCAGTGGTTGGTCTTGCCTAATACCACATGTGGTCATACGCACAGTGACCTAGGTGAATCTGTCAGAGCAATCCATGAGTGCTGTTATCTCTAGCCTGCTGTTTCAATTCTTCTCTCATTCTTTATGAAAAGACATCCCTGACTTTGCTCCAAGGAACCACTGAGCAACTTTTCAAAAAGAGGTTCTCTGGAGGAAAAAGAAAGGGCAGCAGAAGCAAAAGGAAGGAAAGGAAAGGGAAGAAAGGAAATGTGAAATAAAAGTGAAGGAGAGGAAAAAGAAAAAAAAAGTGAGGGGAAGGAGTTTGAAAAGAAAAACTGGAGCAAAATGAGAATTTGAGTAGGAGAGTAAGAGTAGTTGGAACTTTGCACTGCTTCGGGTTTAATGTAGACAATCTAAAGAAATGCTCGTATGTGAAAGCTTTTGATTTCCAAATACAAAGAATGGCTCTAGTTTCCTTAAAGAAAAATTTCATTAAACTAGAAGATCAAATAAAATTCTCAATAACAAGGTCACAGAAAAATATAGAGAAACGATAAATTATAAAAATCAAGGAATTAGGCTCTAATTGTCCAAGAGCTTCATCCTACAGACGGAAGAAATAGTAATGTAATTTTTTTAGAGAAAAGCCGAATATCTTCTATATGTGACAAGGAAATTAAATCTCAAATTAAATCTATAGCCCCGTGTTATTTCTTCAACTTCTCGTGACAATTTGACATTTTAGTGGGTATATAACGAAAACTTTAAATTTTACATATCCCAACTCCCAAATAAAAATGTTCATTGATCCCTGTACCTTGTACACCCTCGTGATTAAAATACCACTTGTCACTGAATTGACACATTATTCACCCGTTCCCCAAAACCTAAAGCTTCCCATCATAGATCCTTCCCTTTTACTTGATTTCTATACATCAATTTTCAACATTCCATTAAATCTACATTCAGATTATATCCAGAGTCAGACTACTTCTAAGACCACTGTCAATGCTATAACATTATGCATCATCTTCTAACTTAAAATACTTTATTTCTTTGACAAATATTCTGTGTCCTTTATTCCTCTCTATAAATATTCTTTTCACAATAGCCAAAATAAAATAAAACTTTCCTTTAAGTGATATCACATTTTTATCGGAAATCAAAATTACTCATAATATCTAATGTGCTTACACAGCTTTGTTACCAATCATCTGAACCTAGGGGTTTCCCTTGTATCATTTGCTTGAATCACAAGAATCACTTTTCCTGAGCCTGGAGAATATAAACTTCCTCCAGCCCTTAACTGATGACTGGCAAGTTTGGGAGTGCAAATGCTTCACATTACCGCAGAGCTAGGGTGAAAAGTCTCTTCTCTGAAAATTTTCCTAGATAGTGTACCTTTCCTGTGTAAGTCCTCCTGCCTCTCATTATCTGCTTCCTGAAGCATTTCCTTTATGAATCCCTGGTACGGGAATCATTATACCAAATATCAATGAGAGAGTTGGATTATGTTACCTGCACTATATGGAAAGTATTAAAATAACTACCTTGAGGATTTTATGATGTTGGGCACATCCTTTCATACATGCTACCAGAGCTTAGTATTACCAGGCACCTTGGTATAAAGCAATTACATGAATTATTGTTATAGCACATGACATTATATGTTGATATGACCATTATATTGTTCTCATATATTTAGTAAATGGAAGATAAACACAACATTTTTAAAGCTACAATATCAACAGAAGATCCTGACTAATAAATAGGAAAACTCTGTGGAACTGAGAAAAAAAATGGAATTATTTCCTTCTAAATAATGTTTCCAGACCTGTGCTGTTTCATTAGAGAGATTCAGAACTCTTCACTTGGCTTAATCATGATCTTTAGGACTTTTCCATCAATACTAATTTTTTTAGAATATTATTCAGTATTTAAGCAATAAAGTGCCATCTACTGCAGATACATTTATATATTGAATTCTTATATTAGCACTGTTTTAAGAAACATGCTTAATCTCATTTTATTTATGTTTCAAATTATATTTTACTTCTACACCTTTATAGTGTCTCTCCTATCTTTTTTCAAATTTCTTTGGATTACTCTTGAAATTCAATGTTGTGCATTGCTAAAGAATATATTAAATCAAGTAAGATTTATCCTGAGTCATATAGTATTATACTGAATGACACCTCCTGCTTTGCCACAAGGTCATAAGTAACTATTCTGTCCATTTTATCAATCTGAAGGAGGCTAGCTAAAATAAGATCCATACTTATGTCATTTGTTGTTTT